>NW_027505005.1:0-131032 GCF_021521415.1 Bidens hawaiensis
TTGGGCATTATGTGAGTAAGGAAAATGAGGCAAGCATCACTTCCTTTATTATAATCTAAGCAGGAGCTAAGATGGCCACACGATAGCTACCCTACATTCATCATCCTGTTTTTGCAACGACAAAGCATCTTATCAAATTATAGCAAGAGGGGTTGAAACTCGACTCAAATTCTTCCTCCAAGTGTCCGGCGCCAAGAACGTCTCTGTTTTGTTTCTTAGTCGCCTCCAGTTCAGACACTTGGTCTGCATATTGCTTGCACAATTCTTTGTATCGTGCTAGTTTCGTTTCTGCAGCCTTTCTCTTCTCTATTTCTTCGAGTGCGATTCTCTGCTTCATATTCTCGATCAATTAACGCGTATTCTGCATGAACATGATAACTTTATTAATTACAAATTTGTAAAAATCTTAACGTGATAAAACTACTTCAAATAATGTTATTGTGTTACCGTAGTGTGGAGCTCATGGCTTGATGCCTTGTATAACACCTTGTTGGCAAGGTGTCTTGATCCTCTTAACGGCGTCATTTTCTAAGGTGGCTTGAATTGGTGAGATACAACCGGAATGAAAAGGGTGGTAGACAGATAGGAGAACAGATGTATCATTTATCATGTATCATCCATAGGGTTTTTATAACCAAAAGGATTCAAGGATGATATCTTGTTACCATACATGAATAGTATTAATTACTCTCCCATTAACATAATTAAATGTTATCCTGTGAGACATAATGGTTTTAATCAGATATTGAAAAGAATTTTAAAATGTAAATGCTTCTGTTTTAATTTATTTTTTCTTTTTTTATTTTTAATGTATAATTTTTTTTTTCCTAACTTGTAGTAATATGTATAGTTTAATATAAATATAGACATATTTTTTTCTATACCTTTCGATTTTAACTCATTACCAACTGAGTTGATTTCTGAATATAATAAGTGATTATCGATTTTATTGGTGTTTAGGGATAATAGTGTAAATTCGGTTTCAGCAGATGAGTTATTATTACTTTTTTTAATGACTAATAAAAGTTTACATCTTACAGGACCCTTAACCTCCTATTATATATACACCTTAACAGTGGTGTGTCCCCACCAAAATCGGAGTGGCAGATGACTTATCATTACTTTTTTTCTTTTAAAAATCATGAGTTATAATTACGTACTTACCGCCTTATAGTTTTTTAGATTGATTTTCATATTATGATTATCTTACAAATGTTACCCCCCCCCCCCCCCCCTTATTTAAACGGTTAGTCAGACATTAAATTTCAAATTATAATGAATTTTAAATATTTTCTATTTTCATACAATCAATATGAGTATTTTTTATCAAACTTGTGTTGTTAGACAAGTATCATTCATTTTGGTGTTCTTTTAAAAATATTCACCTTATGCTTTTAAATTTATTTTTATTTTATTTTTTTATAATGTGAAACTTCTATTTATATACTTTTGTCAATTAACCTTTTTATATTTTTAGTAACTCGTTCTAAAGCTATTTTTTATTTCTTATCTTATTTGATTTTTTCTTGTTTTAATTTTTTTTGTCTTTTTGTTTAAATATATATTCATTTTACGAATGTTATTTTTTGGGTTAAGTTTTGTACCATAACGAACCTGATCGATATCGATCGAGTTCGTGTTACATAGCCCCGATTTTACCAATGCCCGGGTTTTATCGATTTAAATTGTTAGTTTATTTTGTTTTGCATTTTACGAGTTATATTATTTTTGGTTAAGATTCGTAACAAACTTGACAGATACTGACCATATTTGCGTTGAATAGCCACTACAACTCCTAGTTGTTATCAACGCCCGAGCTTTAGCGATTTTTTTATGTTAAATATAATAATATTACAAATTTATTTTTAGGTTTAGTTACGATACCGTAGCGAACATAGCCCATGCTAACCGAATTCTCATTGAATAGTCATTGAAACGTTTGTGTTTTACCTACGTCTTGGTTTTAAATTCGATTTTTAAGCGGGTCAAATTTAATTCAACTTTTTTTTAATTATAAGAAAAGATTTGGAACGAGTTAGCAAAAATATATACATGTTGACTATTCGAAAAATAGAGAGAATATATTTTGGAATGATTGGATATAAAAATATATAAGAAATATTGGGTTACCAGAGGGTAGAGCGGCGGAGCTGGTCGCTTTCGACAGGAGTGAGCTCCATTTTGGCTCGGGTGTTTATGATCGGGGGCATTTTTACGGTGTCTTTGATTAGCTACAAGTAGAATAAAATTGGCAATCAAAGAACATGTGGTGATTACTAATAGGAAAAGAGGTGCGTCCTTTGCCATTTGATGGACTTCAATGGAATAAAATCAATTTCATTCGGGGTTTTATAACCAGGAGGATGACATATATTTATTACTCATATTAATGATTTATTTTTGTATTTAATAATGAACGTTCCGTAAACCAGGCTTCATTCAAAATAACAACTTTTATTTCTTTATTGTATTTAACTAGGTTAGGTACCCGTGTGATACACAGGTTGGATAAATTATATTATAAAAATGTCAATGAATCTAAAGATGCACTTAAAACATCTAATAAATTACAATGAAGACACATAGAATTACATGACAAAACTCTCTAAAAATCTCTTAATATACAACGATCGTAGTCTTTTTTAAACTTGACCATCTTTATAAAAAATGAGCACTTGTCCTCTTGTTTTAACTCTAGACAGCGCAACATATAACTGACCATTGGCGAAAACTGGTTGTCAAAAAAATAAACCAACCCTAGAAAGTGATTGGCTTTGGCTTTTATTGATTGTCATTGCAAAACAAACAGCAACCGGAAACTGCCTCCTTTGAAATCTGAATAGAATTTTTTTATCTGTTGGTATAAGATTTGTTCTTGAAATATATGTGCGGTCACCAATATTGGTTCCAGATATGACAACTTCAATAACACGATTATAAAGTCTTTTTACATGTAGTCTTGTTCCATCACATATACCATTTTTTTGGTAAACATTTCTAAGTAGCATGATCCGTACTCCAACTTTTAGTACTAATTTGTGATTTGACATTCTAGAACTTTTTAATCCATTTAAAACATTAGGAGAGTACATATTTTCTTTAAGCGTGTCACGAACATTTTCATCTGGACATATACTATCAGAGCTAAGGTATTCTTTCTCTTCTCCTAGAAACATGGACAACAAACGATCGTTAACTTCCTCAACGACCTCATTTGTTGGTGAGTAAGGTTCATTCACTAAAGAAATCTGGATTTTCATAGTCTCTGAGGATACAAGGATATACAAAGTTAATTAATTGTGAAATAGGATCACTGGTATCCTTAATAAGAAGATCGTCAGGAATATCAAAAGTCGTGTCACCGTCATTTTGACCACCAAGTTTTCCCTCTCCTAGATCCAAAAGCCAATAAGCAAACTCTTTTGTTTCTTGTATTTTAGATTTGTCACTTACAACTGTTAACCTCATGTTTTTTGTTATTTTAAGTAGTTTGCAAATACCCAAAGGTAGGATGAACACAAAGATGCATTAACAATGTCTTGCCTCGTGCCACCTTGAACAATAGGAAGAGTGTGTTTAAAATCACCACAAAAAATGACAACTTTTCCACCAAATGGCCTTTCACAATTCATGTTACCATTTGACCCAACATGTCTCTCAAGGTTTTGCCGGAGCTTCAAACGCATGTTTATGAGTTATAGGTGCCTCTTCCCATATAAATAACTTTGTTTTCTTTAATAAATGGGCAGCATCAGTGTTTTTTAATGCCACAAGATGAAACCCAGTAAGATTTATAGAAATTTCAAACCTCGAATGTGTTGTTCTTCCTCCCGACAATAAAAAAGATGCAATGCCGCTTGAAGTAACATTCAAAACTATTTCTCCTTTAGATCTTATTGAAGCAGAAAGTGTCTTCCACAAAAAAGTTTTACCAATTCCACCATAACCGTAAACATAGAATACAACATTAGTTTTGTACATATTGTAAACGGTTATATGGTTACTATACACTAAAATTAATAATATCTAAAATTGTAATATTTAAATAATTTATGCAGGTAAGTATAATGTGTAAATTTAATATTGATATGATGATTGATAAGGCTAATAAGGAATGTTTTAAATCTTAATTAAAATTTTATTTTATATAATAAATTTAATTAGAAATTACATGAGTGTGCCACTTGTCAAAATATTAGGTCAACTAAGGGGTTTGTGGTTAAACCAACATTTTTGTTTATTATAATAGTAGATATGTAACTGATATTATTCAAATAACTTGTAATTCTATCTAATAACAATTAATTATTTTCATGATTTAGAGCATGTTTGTAATTGAGTTTGAAAAATGCTTATTGTCTTATAGGCATTCTCATAAAGCCATTTTAAAAAGACATGATTTGAGGCTTTTTGAAAAATGATTTTTAACCCTTTCAAAAAGCTAAAATAAAATTGATTTTTGTGATTGTCAAACACCTTTTAACTTATTGGCTTTTTAATAAAGTCAATAAGCCAATAAGCCAATAAGATGTGTTAAAATTATAAATGTAAATAACTAAGATAGAAATATTAGTTAATACATAGTTATTAAAGAAAAGCAAAATGTATATTAAATAAAAGTTAGAAAAAATAAATATTTGTATGAATAGAAAAAAAATTATTATAAAATAAATCCCGGCTAGTAAGAATACTTTTTTTATTATGCTTTTAACAATAATGTACAAACTAAAAATCTAAAAATATTTATTATTGTCATCTATATCTATATCTATAATATATATGAATGAAGCCTCTAAAATCCTACATGTCATGCTCTATTCGTCTCCAGTACCTTCTATAAAGCCACAGAATTACTTGATTTTTAAATGTTGAGCTCTTATTGATTTAACCTGGTTTTAACCTGAATAACTCGGCCAAACGGTCATAACATCTCTCTACCCATTATTTGATTTTGTAAACCCTACTTATTTGTTTCTTTGTCTTATATTCTCTTTATTTACACAATTGTAAGCCTCACACTATAAATTTTATTTAAGCTTAATATGTTAATTAGTTTATCTTTTATTACTTTATCTTTTTTTTTCTTTTTTTTATATCTTTGTTTTCCTGTATATTGTAATATCATTTTGAGAAAAAAAATAAAAAAAAGTAATAATAAAATTTGTCTCAACTTCGTTTTCTCGTTTTCACTTTTGTTCTTAGAGCCAAACCCACTCTACGGGTATATCGTGTGTAAGGCCCCGGTACTTTGGTGTTGGATTTACTCATAAACATAGTTCTAAATATCAAAGTTAATTAAAGCATTTCGTGGAATATAACAAGTCAACCATATATTACAATATCATTAAAATATTCATAAAAAATAAAACCCTTGTCTTTAAACATAATTTAAAAGTCATTTCAAAACATCACAACATTCTTCTCAAGATGTCAGTATCTTCAGTCCAATGTCATGTGCTCTTATTCAAGCGAGTTGCCTCAACTGCGTGCATACTAAAAGTTAGCTACGCTTAGTGAGATATAGTTAATCAGGCAACATACAATACATTTACATACTTACATATATACATATTCGAAGATACATATTACATACTTAGCCGGTTATCTTTCTTTCACTCATACATACATACTTTCATACACATGCATAGCTATCTTCACAATCTCAGATATTAGTAAGGTCTGGTCCCTTCTATCTCAGATATTATTAGGGTATGGTCTCTTCTGTCTCAGATATTATTAGGGTCTGGTCTCTTCCGTCTCAGATATTATTTGGGTCTAGTCCCTTCTATCTCAGATATTATTTTGGTCTGGTCCCTTCTGTCCTATACAACCGTACATACATTTCTTTACACATACATTTCAATATATATATATATACACACTTTCATGCATACTCTTAATCATTCACGTACCTTTCATGTATCATGTAAAATAAACTCACCTTTCCTGGAGATACGTGCAATATCCGGAGATCGTTCATGTATCGACAAGCATTCATCCGTAACCTCAATCACGATCACGTAAATTATATAAGGCATACACTTACCACTTATGGTAAGTGTATTAACTAATCACATCGAGTATGCGCACAACAACGAAAACATAACAAGGAAATGGGGCTAGAAACTCACCCGGGTCCTGTTTCTTTCTGAGTTTATAGTAATTCATTTCTTTAACTGGGCTCGGCTAACTGTATAACAATTACAAGTATCAATTAACTAGCCCTACCCATATCATATCTCTAGTTTAATGAACCCTCAACGAACGGGGGTCCGGAGGCAGTGCCCCAGGCAGCGAGGTTCTAGGGGCGCAACCCCTAGCGGGGTCTAAGGGGAAGAGCCCGGCTGAGGTTAAGCTGCTAGGTCAGCTTGAAAAAATTTTATTTTCGTTGACTGTTCTATACTAAAAAGTTCATCAGAAAATTCTAAGCCTGGATTAATCTAATCAAATCGCAGTTTCTATTCGAATGGTCTGTCTATTCGAATGGTGGGCTCTATTCGAATGGACCTTCTATTCGAATGCTTGATCTTAAACGAATGAACCCTTCTAATAGAATTGGCCTTTATTTGAATGGATTCACCATTCGAATCAACCTTCTTTTCGAATCAAACTTCTGTTCTAATGGACCCTTCATTCGAATCAACAATCCATTCGAATCAACTTCTATTCGAATGGATTCACCATTCGAATCAACTTTCTATTTGAATCAACTTATATTCGAATCAACCTCCAGTTTGCTCCAACATTCTATTCGAATGGTTCCCCCATTTGAATCAAAGGTTTCTGCCTCTATTCCTTCTTTCCTGCCTTTCTTTCTTATCCATTCGAATGCTTTTCATTTGAACACTTGTATTCGAATGCCAGCTCTTCATTCGAACACACCCATTGTTGGGTATTTATACCTTTATTATCAAATTTTAACATCTATTCTCATATTTTAGTGTTCTTTTATCTTTTAAACATGCTCCTTTATCTTCTAGACCAAGATCTAGCTTACTCATCAATAAAGTTTACACCTTTATTGATTTCCAACTCGTTTAAGCTAGATCTAGGGTTTCTACATGAATCGTTCTTACTCACGAGTTCATGAAGTCCACTTTCAACATCAAGTTTATATTTTTATGGTATAAATATCCGATTTGCCTTAGTACCAAGTCTGAGGGCAAATCGTTCTTAAAAACACAATCTTTAAGCTTATAACGTACCTTTTTGGTTCACTTTGAGTCACGGGTTTGGCTCAATACGTGCTCCTAGACTTGTTTCTTGCTTGTAAAGCCAAGATCTAACACGAACTAGGCTCGGCTTTGGTTTTGGATCTTGTGCCGTAAGACTAAAGGGTGTTTGTGTGTGTTTTGAGTGTGTTAAGAATCTTATGGATAAGAATGAAAGATTTCAGCCTTTTAGGGAGGTTTAAGGGGTATTTATACTCCTTTAAGCTTATGGACCTAAGGCCCATCACCATCCCTTATTCCATTCTTTTATTAACCAAGCTCATACTCTATTATTTCATTTAACTGTTAACACAATTTTAATAAACACGTTTCCTTTTATTAATATCAAAAGTATGATGTTACAAGTCTTCCCTCCTTAAAAAGGTTTCGTCCCTGAAACTTAACTATCACTTAAACAAATCTGGGTAAAACTTGTGCATATCTTCTTCAACTTCCCAAGTGGTATCCGATCCTTTATGATGCTTCCATATCACTTTCACCAACGGGATAACATTATGAGTTGATTTCCTTTGCGGTCAACTATCTCTATAGGTTGCCTAATGTAGTTCAACTGTTCATCAACCTCATTTTATACTAATGGCACATGAGACGTGTCATCAGCTGGCATTTTCTCTAGTGAGAAAGATGAAAAGTAGAATGAATTCCTTCTAACTCCTCGGGTAAATCTAGCTTGTACGCCACTTCACCCACGCGATCTACAATCTTAAACGGTCAATTGTACCTTGGACTCAATTTCCCTCTCTTTCTGAAACGAATAATCCCCTTCCAAGGCGAGACCTTGAGCATCACATCGTCGCCAATGCTAAACACGATCGGTCGTCGCCGCTGTCAGCATATGACTTCTAATGATCTTGAGCATCTTTCATTCTTGCCTTAACCTGATCAAACCTTGAAGAGGTTTCTTTCACAACTTCCAAGCTTTCAAGCTCTTTCTGACTAATCTCTCCCTAACATATAGGAGTTCTACAACGTCTACCGTATAGCATTTAAATGGCGGCATACCAATACTCGAATGGTAGATGTTGTTATAAGAGAACTCTACATGATGTAGATGGTTATCCCAACTTCCTCCAAAATATAACACACAATCTCGTAGCATATCCTCAAGGGTTTGGATAGTCCTTTCAGACTGCTCATCTGTTTGAGGATGATACGTCGTACTGATGTTTAGTCTTGTTCCCATAGCTTCGTGGAACTTCTTCCAAAATCTCGAAGTAAAGCAAGTATCTCTATCAGAAACGATCGGCAACGGCACTTCATGCTTAGCCGCAACCTCTTTTATGAACACATTCGCTAACGTTTCTGGAGAGATGGCCTATTGTATAGGCAGAAAGTGAGCACTTTTCGTCAAAAGGTCCAGAATCACCCAAATGGTATCATGATGTTTAGCTGTACGGGGTAGCTTAGTTATGAAATCCATGGTGATGTGTTCCCATTTCCATTCTGGTATCTCCAACAGCTACATCTTCCCATAAGGTTTATGGTGTTCAACTTTGACTTGCAAACAAGTTAAGCACTTACTAACATAATCTACTACATCATTCTTCATTCCCGGCCACCAATAGTCTCTCTTTAAGTCCTGATACATCTTAGTGGATCCCGGATGGATTCAATATCTTGACTTATGAGCTTTATCTAAGATACGACCCCTAAGATTTCCATGGCGTGGAATCCACATACGGTCAAACCTAGTCTTAACACCATGAGTGTTTTCCATCAGCTCGTCCTGCTATCTGACAGTTCTATCCTTCTTCATTAACCCTTCATCGGTGAGCACCTCAGACTGCGCCTCGATGATTTCTTCGACGATATGCGAGTTAATAATCAACTTATACGACTTCTTGGTTGCAATGACTTCTTCATTCTTACGGTTTAGCGCGTCGACGACCACATTAGCTTAACTAGTTACTACCTGATATCACAGTCATAGTCCTTTATCAACTCCAACCATCTCCTCTGTCTCATGTGCAACTCTTTCAGCTCGAAGAAGTACTTCAAACTCTTATAATCGGTGTGAATAGTACACCTAGTACATAGATAATGTCTCCATATCTTAAAAGCATGTAACACTACTGCTAACTCTAGATCATGCATTGGGTAGGTACTCTCGTGCACCTTCAACTGTCTTGACGCATAAGCTATAACCTTCCCTCGCTGCATTAACACGTAGCCTAACCCACGATGCGAGGCATCGGTACAGACTACCAAATCCTCATCACCATTAGGTAGAGTAAGGATTGGAGCTTGCGTGAGCCTCTTCTTCAATTCTTCAAAAGCTTCTTCCTGAAACTTATCCCAACTGAATACTACAGACTTTCGGGTCATACCGGTCAACGTGCGACTATATTGGAGAAGCCTTCGATGAATCTCCTAAAATAGCCGGCCAACCCTAAGTATATCAGTCTGGTTATGTGGATTCTTCCAATTCATTACCGCCTCGATCTTAGCTGGGTCCACAGTAATCCCCTCAGGATTGATTACGTGACCTAGGAACTGCACTTTACGCAACTAGAATGCGCATTTTGAAAACCTAGCATACAACTTCTCTTCCTGCAAGGTCTCCAACACTTCTCTTAGATGCTCGGCGTGGTCAGATTCGCTCTTGGAGTAAATCAATATATCATCAATAAAAATGATAACTGACTTGTCTAACATCGGTCGACATACCCTATTCATCAAGTCCATAAATGCTGCTGGAGCATTCGTTAGATTGAACGACATCACGAGGAACTCATAGTGTCCATACAGCGTCCGAAACGTTGTCTGATGCGTGTCTCGTGAATGCTCTTTGTAAGGAACTCACAACTAAGCTTTAAATTTATAAAACGAAACTCCTAATGAATCAACACAGAACCGGCAAGTGTACCGATCACAAGTAGTATAGACCTAAGAAGTCCTAGTATCGAATACAAGGACACGTGAAAATGCTTATAATCACTAAACCCTAGACAAGACCTTCCTAAAAATAATATTTTTTTATTGATTTTTAATAGTTGAACTACTTGACCTAAATTACTTTAACTAAATTAAGTAACTAGACTTAACGAGACTGATAGAAACACTTAACGACTGTGACTAACAATGGTGAAAACGTCTGCCTAGGCAAGAATAAAATTGACGGTCTAACAAGCAAATGGATTGAGTAACCTCACGACACCGGTATCTAAAGATGACACAACTAAGGCTAGCTCAAGAAAGCCAGATTACTTCTCGGTCTCACCAGCAAACCCTAACTTACACTTAATTGATTTTAAGAACAAACCGGGAAACAAATGCTAAGGTGTTCTAATGCTGACTCTCCTCTCGGACTCACCGACACACGACCTAATGGAAACGAATACTACGCAATCAAGGATAGAGGATCAATTTGGTTAAACATAAACTAGATCAACTAATCGCTCACAAACCCAAACCCGACAAGAACCGAACCTGCTCTCGCGCAATCCTAATCCTAACAAGTAAAAGCAATGAGACGAATTTACTTCCTACCACCTCTCGTTCTCTAAGAAGGTGTTTACCCGCTGAATTATACCAATTAACAATCTCAACAAAACCCTACGGTTGATCCTACCGCAATCAAACTCTAGTATTAGATCTAATTCGATAATCGATATTGATTAGATCTAAGGTGTTCTCAATTTCTGCAATTCCATAATCGATTGATGAATCTAAATACTTCTACACATCAATTCGATTGATTAAATCACATTTTTTAATCAATTTTGAAGATTTCTTGATGTTCAACGTCGTTCGATTTTGATTTGGTTTTTGACTTTAGAGATTTCATACTTTAAGCTGTGATTAGAGTTTAGAAATTGGATTGGATTGAGCGTTGACTTCCGAATTTGGATCAGAGTCGATTTGTAATCGACGAATTTTGATCGCAAACTATTGTTGGGTTATTTACGAAATTGTCATCGCGTGCTTTTTAATCTAACGCTCTGGAAGGTCGCGTACGTAATGTATAATAAGTCATTATTTTACGTTAACCCACCCACACACACACACACACACATATATAGGGAAAGAATCAAGAGAGAACTCCTCTTTAAAGAGAGAACTAGAGAACTAATAATGAATTATTTTTAATTTAATTAAAAAACTGTTTTTAATTTTTTTTCTTTCATCCTTCTTATATGTTGTTATTCTTTACCATAAAAAATAAAAATTAAAAATAAAATAAAAAAAACTCGTTGTAATGTATATATGCAATGCATCGACTTTTTCTTAATGCATATGTGCACTAGTGTGTATTTTTATATGTGCAATAGTGTTGATTAACATATATGCAATTGTTTGTATTTTATATATGCAACAATGTTATATTGTATACAAAAACAAAAAAAAATCAATATAGTGCATATGTCTATTATTGTTGTATTACATAGATGGATAGTATGTATTGCATACAATTATTATTGTTGTATTTGCATATATTAAATAGTGTGTATTGTATAATGCAATAAAACACTATTGTATATATGCATTAGTGCACATATACACTACACCGACAAGTTTTAAGGTTGTTTTTTAGTAACAACATCATCTTACTAGAAGGAGGAAAGAAAAAAAATCACAAAATATTTTTTTTAAAATAATTTAAAATAATTCTTTACTATTTATTTAGTTCTCTCTTTTAAAAGGGTTCTCTCTAGATCTCATCCTTATATATATATAATGCACCACTCATGAACAAATTAAGACACTCAATTTTTAATTAATTTACAACACTCAAAGCATAAGATGCAACTTTAATAAGGGACAAAAATATCATTGTTACATTAAATCTCACGTGTATTTAAAATTTCTTTTAAATAATTACAATTTTCATTTCTTAAAATTAAAATATTGGTACTTAATCTTTTACTTATATATTATTTTATTTTCACTTTTAACCCAACTATCCCCGAATTTTTAAACGGTCATAACTTTTTCATACGTTAAAACATATTAAAATAAATTGCATTATAAATACGAGCATTTTATTATCTTTAATTTGAGTATAATATTGCTATAGTTTTCGAAGTAAAAAAATAACAATTTATGCAAAAGTGTTTGCGGTTTGATTTTGATGGTTTTAAATTAAACCATGAGCCAACTTTACACGTTTTTTGTCGTCAAAAACTGAAACTAAACTGTTTAAAATTAAAACCCAACTAAGACAAACCATTACCAATGATTAGGTTCTTATATAGTTTGTACTTCAGTAAAAAATTTTGAGTTTAAAAGTTAAAATAAGAATTATTAATCTGCATATACCTTCACTTCAAATTAAGCATCAGGCCACCAACTAATACATTATTAAGAGAATCATACTATGAACAAAGTTAACTTTGGCCACATAAATAATAAACCTTATTAGAACAAATAGAAGACGAAATAACAAGAACAAAAACTATA
Organism: Bidens hawaiensis; assembly: GCF_021521415.1. Classification (NCBI taxonomy): domain Eukaryota; kingdom Viridiplantae; phylum Streptophyta; class Magnoliopsida; order Asterales; family Asteraceae; genus Bidens; species Bidens hawaiensis. The sequence continues at coordinate 12,633 of NW_027505005.1, forward strand.
AAAAAATATATACTGAAAATTAGGCTAAATTAAAGTTGTAATAGACGAGTTTGCTTGTATTAAATAAAACTTTGTTAACTAAATTTTAACTATGTCTAATATATATTATAAAACATATCTAATACTAAATAAGTAAATAATTCACATTTCAATTTGTATGGCCAGCTCCAATTTCAACCGGGAAACCAAACTGGTGAACGGTTTCACAGTTGCAAACGGAATAATGAATATCCATAAATTTGTTACATGATTATCAAATTATTATGTGTTTCTCACTGTATCGCGCGGGTACTCTTCTAGTATATATATATATATATATATATATATATGGGAAGTTAACGTACAAATGAAATTAAGGTGTTAAACGTGAGAATCGAGTAGAGTAATTATATGTATAAGTAAAGTAATTATCAATTTATTATAGAGTAATTACATAATTACTTTACTTGTATATATAATTACTCTACTTGATTCTCACGTTAATTTCATTTGTATTTAATCAAACACATATATATATATATATATATATGTGTGTGTGTGTATGTACTGTACACTTAAAGTAAAAACGTGAATTTATTTCGCTCGTCTTTCACTACTATTAAAAAACAATAGGCCTCTATATGTTGGAAACTTGTCATTTAATTTGTATATGTTTTTACCTACCACACTTAACTTATTAAACAGTTAATTTTCTGAAGTGAAAAAGTCAATAGGATTGAAACGAGTCAATCATAAACATAAACAAATATGATTATTTAAACTCAGAACTTATAAAAAACTTACATAATTCATGATTAAAAGTGAATACATGCAAAGCATGATACAACATAGCCAATAACAATCAAATACTCAATCATTATCCTACTTCAACATAACATTTAGTTCATTTTCAAAATTTTCCATTGTTAAGATTGGCAAAGCAATCATTACAAGTACCCCAGATTCCCCATTATCATTTTTAGAAGGCATGTAGACACTATAGACTCCTGGGAAATCTTCATCATCATAAGCCAAACCCGCATAGAGTGCTTCACCCCAACCAAAGTTAACGTTGTTCCATCCAACTTTAGAGAGATCTGACACTATGTAATTGAAACGAAGTTTTAAAGAAGGCCGTCCTTTGACAACCATTAGGTCCATTGCTGACCTTACATACTCTTCAGTAATCCTTGACTTTCCTATCATTACAAGCTCTATTGCATGACCTAATGGTTTATTGCATAGATCTCCGGCTTTTGAAACCACACCTGGCATGGCGATACAATTTCCATAATACCCATCAGGGATTGGGGGATTGAACTTCCCACGCGCGTTGCCAAAGATAGTTAGGTGGACATCCTGTTCTGGATCTAGTTGTTGTGCAATAGTACGACAACGCCAAAGAAAAGCTGTTAACAACTCAAAGGTGGTGCATGCTTTAAGATTTTCTGGAACAAACCTACGAAGGGCTGCCATCTCAGTAGGACCGAAGAAAAATGTTTTGTCGGCCATTTCATCCGTTACGACAGGGTAGTTGACTTCAGCATTAGCCATATCATCATCATACTCATACTCAGGATGAGGAAATGTGATACATGCTGGTTCCCTGGCACAAAACAACTCCCTTTGCCACAAAGGCAATATTGATGGCACAACTTCACCCCGAGCCATTTCGGCCAGTGCAGTTAGAAATTGGGAAGCTCCTGTTCCGTCACATACTGTATGGTACATTTGTGGAGTAAAGATAAAACCTCCACATAACAAACGCGTCACCTGACAATAAAGTTTATAATATATATGTTAGATTTTGTATTCGTAAATATGTTTTACACTTTTTATGATCAATGAAACGACGAAAAAGAAACATGATACTGAAGAAACACTAAGTGACCCGGTACAGATTATAGATAATCTGGGGGTTAAGTAATGTTTCCCACGAATGAGGTCTAGCTGAGAAGGCTGTTCTTCAGGAGACCTGCAAAACAAACACCGTAAGCTCGTCACTGAGAAGGGGGGGGGGTTCCTCCTTGTGACCACCCTCCGGCGTGAGAATCAGACTAGGTTGCTCTGAATATAAGTGTATATTAAGAGATTGCTAGATAACTGGATAGCAGATGATCTTACCATTCCAAGATGTTGGAGTATTTATAGCCGAAGGTAGGTTTTCTAGAAGGCACAGCCGGCTGAATAGTATTCCTGTTCAACCAACAGTGGATTACGCACAGGCCATACTGGTTGGTGGGTAGGTTACGGCCAACAGTAACAAAGTCGGCTGCACTATTCCACCAACTGTAGACTATGCACGTCCCACTGACTGTGGATTGTACGCAGGCCATGCTGGTTGGTGAATAGGTTACGGCCAACAGTAACACTATTCCACCAACTGTAGGCTGCGCATGCTCCACAGTAAGGGTTGGTGAGTAGGCAGCGGCTAATAGTGACAAACAGTACTAGAGGGTGCTCCTCCTCGCACTGTTGTTGGTGAGCTGTCACCCTGTGATTGGCTCATGGGCTGTTCTGGTCAGATCGTCTGCCCTATCCATACCTTGGTAGGTATGGTACAAAAGATATTTCAGAATCAGACTGGCTCATTTGGGCGGGATTGTTCCCGCCTTGCTCATGCCTTCACGTGACTGCTGAAGTAGCTAGTGTCTTGTGCGTGTAGCCCTGCTGTCTGCGGGTAGCCTTCCCTGATGGCTTGTATCCGCGACTGCGGGAACAGGCGCTGTACTTCACCATTGGGAGGCTTTCCCTGCGTGTATAGCTTGCGTACTGCGCGTAAGATTCTATGAGCATGGTGGGTCCTGCGGGAGCAGATGGCCTTTGCGCAGACGTCCCTGTTCAAGGTGAGTCTTGCGGGACCAACTGGTCTCTGCTGGGACCTACCTCTTCAAGTCCCCCCAGTCCAATGTTCTTCTCACGAATGTTTAATAAAGTGAGGTGAACTTTTGGACTTTAAGCAAGGGGTTTTGAAAAGGGTTTAGTTTTAAGGTTCTCCGTGGGGATTCTTCCCTCGGGTTTCCTAATGTCACTTGCAAAAATTCCCGATTTTTTTGCTTGATCTTTGGGTATGATGCGGGTAGGTATGTAACCTTCTCGCAAGTCAGGAGCGTTGAGTGTCACTTGTATGGATTCTCCATGAGGTTTTAGTGGTTTTGAACATAGTGATCAATTATGTTTAAACCACCAATTCCATCCTGGAGCCTCAAACAATGTAGTTCTCGACGTTCCCGCTATGCGGGGATGTTATTTCCGTTTCCGCAAGCATTGCCCAGAAGATCCTTCTTGGTTTCAATTCCCAGCGGAGCGCTAGGTACGTGAAGGGTTTTGCCTGAACACTGTACCTGCGCTCGTCTTACGGTTACTTTACTTTCAAGGTGCCCCTGGCATCAATTCCCTGCGGGTGCTAGGTATGTGAAGGATTTTGCGTGAACACTGCACCCGCACCCGTCTTATAGTTACTTTGTTGCCGGGGTATTCTTGGCTTCAATTCCCTGCGGGTGCAAGGTATGTGAAGGGTTTTACCTTAACACTGTACCCGCGTCCGTCTTATGGTTACTTGGTTGCCAAGGTAAGGGGTGTTTTCCCGCTTAATTTTGAATGTTTTTGAATTTTGAAATTCAAAAGGTTGGTAAGGATAAGAACAATCCAAATATCTGAAACGTCGTGCGACAGTTTCTTCTGACTGTGTCAGGACGTGCAGGAAGTTATGGTGACGTGACAGAACATGGTCATTCCAGTCGCTTTTTCAGGCGCGTGGGCGTGTTTTTTCGGGCGCGTGGCCGCGAAGTTACTGGCACGTCCTTTCAACAGCTGTTGCCAGCTTGCTTTTTGCCACGTGTCATAGTTTCATTGCACTGTCGATTTCTCTCTCCTCCGCATTAAATTCACCGCATTAATTGCGATTACTATATAAAGGGGGAGAGGGTTATTTGCAATTCACACTTTCACCTCTTCTTCTTCTTAGTGATTTCCGGCAAATACTCCCCTTTTTCAGGCAAGCATTTTCCCGAAATCACTCTTCTTTCTGCAAAAATGTCTTCTCATGATGCTGAAGCTGTAGCCGACGATAGGAGTACTGCTGGCGAGTGCCAGTGTGCTCTACCTGTCGATCAGTACCAGTACATCGTCAGGAAGTTCATGCTCGAGTCCCTCGAGCCTGAGTTTCCTGAATCTCACCAGACTGTGTACGATGCCCCCAGTGGCAAGATCGGGGTATATGCTGCATTCTTTGTGTATGGAAACCTTAGGTTTCCATTGACAAAGTTTATGTACCGTGTCCTGGAGAGGCACGGGGTGCACCTGACCGAGGTGCATCCGATGGCGATTGCCAAGGTCCGGCACTTCGAGTGGGTGTGCCGGATTCTGGGTATTGAGCCCTACGTGGACCGCCTGATGACCTTCTATACTTGGAGGTGCGTCCAAGGGTGGTACACCCTGACAACCCGTATTAAGGGTTTAAAGATCTGCGTGACCGAGCGCAGTCTCCGATCGTGGAAGCGGGAGTTCTTCTACATCTCTGCCCGCGCCATCCCTATTGCTATGAAGTTCAAGAAGGGTCAAGCGCTTCCGAGCCTTCACGCTTCCAGCTACCAGGAGGCGGAATGGTTCGCGAAGATATCCCGGGTCCAATCTCCGGTTTACCGGTTTGCGGAGTCCGGGATGGTGCTGCTGGGGATGAGCCGGGTATGGAAGGATGCGTCTCGGTTTCCTATCCTTCTCGAATACGGTTTGAACTCTATTCCTTATGGTATGTCTTGTCTTTCTTGCTGATATTAGTTTATTTTCTAACTGTTTCTTTTCTTTCAGAGGGGAATAATTTGGAGTCGCTCCTGTTCCCGCGGGAAGCTGACAGTCCCGTGCGGGTGGGCACTCGTGCTCTGGACGACAATGAGTTGCCCATCCTGGAGCAAACGGCGGATAGGTTTGTGGAGGTCTATCCGCCGGGCCAAGAGATCCTGAGCCACCGGCGGCCAGGTAAGGAGATATTTTATCCCGAACCCCTCAATGCTGTACCCGCTGTTGGAAATCCTTACATCCTATCTTCTTCTGAGGAATCCGCAGATGGTCCTCCCCTTGTGCGGAAGAAGAAGACTGCTGCCGGCGTGAAGGGGAAGGAGAAGGCCTCCACAGCTGATCCAGTGGTTCTATCTGACACGGAGTCAGATAGTGAAGAGGTTGCGGGGAAGCCCGTTGGTGAGAAGACCACTGCTCCGGAGGCTACGACCGTTACCTCCGGAGAACCAACGAAGACGACGGTGACCGGAACCAAGAGGCCGGCTCCATCGGGTTCCTCCCCGCCCGTCCGTACGTTCAGGGTCAAGAAAACCCGTAAGTATAATCATAATGCCTTTGTAGATTTGTCACTTCATAATTTTCTTTTAACACTCTTTGTGCAGGCGTGAATGTTGATGCAATCCGGGGTGAAATGCAGGGGAGTACCTCCTCGCCAATGACGGTAGGCTCGGTCAGCCTTCCTGAGGCGTCGACCCAGTCGCCTGCGCCTGCATCCGCTGGTCCAGTTGCTCGTTCCGTCGAGCCAACTGTTCTGGCCGAGATGACGTCACCGCCGGCCGTGAGTGCGATTTTTACAGCATCCTTCACGGAACCGGCGGTTACTGCTGCTTTTGAGGAGGCGGCGACCGCGGCGGAGACCACGACGGCGACCACGGCGGCTGCCACCATGCCCGCGCCACCGGCAACGACAGCCGGACCATCAGGTACGCGCAGGGCTTCCCGCCGATCTTTGCCACCTTCCCATCTGCCTGACCTGTTGGATGGATTTCCTTTAGGTTCAGGTGATGGGTTTGGCGGATATCGGCCTGTCATTGACCCTACAGGTGCGTAGGGTTCCTTTGTTTTTCCCCCTTTTTTTTTTTATCTTTTCCTTACTGTCTTTGTTTCTTTTGCAGTGTCGGATTCCAATGAAGTGTATGTTCCACGATGGAACATACGCCGAGGAACAACCCTTCGTACCCCTGTGGAGTGCGTGGACTGGGCTCGCCACGCTGCTCCTCATGGTGCGTTGGGGGAAGCCATGGCTAGCTACCAGGAGGGTAGGCTAACCAATGAGCTTCGGGTTCTCCAGGCCCGGATGCAGCCGCGCATCGAGCTGCTTTGTCGTGAAAACGACAAGTTGAAAGCAGCTCGTGCCAAAGACGTATCTGAAGCGCGTGCTCTCCGGGAGGAGAACCAACAGCTGGCGGCAGCTGCCGCCGCCAAGGAGAAGGCCTTCAAGGCCCTCGAGGTTGAAGTTCAGGCGCGACTCGAGGCCCGTTCCAAGGCTGCCCAAGCTGTGAATGAACAGCTTCGGCTGGCCAGGGAAACTGCGCGAAACGCAACCGAGAGGGCTGCCCAGGCTGAAGCCGTTGCTGAGCCTCTGCGTTTGGAGAATGAGGAGCTGAAAGGCAAATTAGAGGCTCTCCAACGCGCTCATGATGCCTTGGCAATGGAAGATGCCAAGAAACTCCAGGAAATCCTGGACCAGAGGGGGGTGCTTGACCAAACCGAGCGGAAGCTTAAGGGCGTCGAAGAGGCTGCCGCTAAGGAAGTTTTACTTGCCAACCTTAACAAGAGCGAAGCCGAACGCGCCCATACCGAAGCTCAAGCTGCCCTCCAATGGCTTCTTCGAGAAGCGTTGCCTCAGGTATGTTTAGATTTATCTTCACGCATTTCTTTTGTAAGAAAGGGTTCTAACACTTGTATATTTTTTTTTTCTTTGTAGGTTGTGCGTCGGGTCTTTTCAGAGACCTCCTACGATGATGCTATGACCGCAGCCCTCAACGCTTCTCATGATGATGGGGAAAAAGCCGGCTTCATGCTTGGTCTAGGGTTTGTTGAGAAAGGCGTCCCGCCTTCCAACTTCCCTTTGTTCGATGTGGATACCGAAGCCATTTACGACCAAGCATTGAACCAATACGCCGCCTTCCCGCATCCAGTGGTGGAAAAGGTGGATGAAGTAGCTGTTGCTGATGATGGGTTAGCTGTCCTCAAAGCTTTCCTCGAACCACCCCGTTCTTCTGACGGAGCGGGTCCTAGTGGAGGCGGCCCTGAAGCTTGACCCCGAAGATCCCTTTCCATTGCTTAGACTTGTATAGATTCTCTTCTAGGCGGGTAGTAACCCGGCCATTCTTGTAATATATTACTGAAATATAAATCTTTTTGCGTATAAGATTGTTATTTCCTTCTTTGGATTCCCTGCTTTATAAACTCATGACTTGCATACTTAGTTTAAGTTAGCAATTTTCCAAGTGTTCTAGAATAAGTTAACCTCTTGAACGTGGTTGATGATGGGTTAAAGTTTCGCTTCCTCTTTCGTGATTGTGCGGGTAGAACCGTCACTTGCACTTGGTAGGATGGCTAAACTTTAACCTTTATCTGACCTGCGTGCAGGTTTTCCTCATTTCTAAGTATTTAGGATAAGTTAACCTTTGAACGTGGTTGATAGTGGGTTAAAGTTTCGCTTCCTCCTTCGTGATTGTGCGGATAGAACCGTCACTTGCACTTGGTAGGATGGCTAAACTTTACCCATACCTGACCTGCGTGTAGGGTTTCCTTTTTCCCTTGTAATTTTTTTTTTTTTTTTTTTTTTTTTTTTTTTTTTTTTAGGATAACCTTTGAACGTGGTAAATGATAGTTTAAAGTTTTGCTTCCTTATTTGTGATTGTGCGGATAAGACCGTCACTTGCACTTACAAGGGTGGCTAAACTTTACTTACATCATACCTGCGTGTAGGTTTCCCTTATTTTTAACGTTGTGTTTATACGGGTTTTGCCGCCTTCCACACGTAACGACTTACTTCTCCCCCTTTGTGGTAAACACCGGCACCAGTGGGGAGTTCATAAGAATAAAGGTAAACACATTATGAAAGGAGAATCATTTCCATTAGAAGTGGCTCTTGGCCTTTTCTTTACAAGTTTTGGAATTGATCTACATATAACATTTGCGTAATTGAGCTCCATTCCATGTTCTTGGGATGGGAGTGCCATCGAGCCTTTCGAGCCGGTATGCGCCCTTTCCCAGAACTTGTTTGATAACATATGGCCCTTCCCAGACTGGGGCCAACTTTCCTGGGCGTTCTTGGTTCGAAGCCTCGTTGTTACGCAGTATGTAGTCTCCTTCCTTGAAGTTGCAGAGTTTTACCCGCGTGTTGTAGTACTTTTGCATTTGTCGTTTGTAATTCTCTTCACGCACTGCGGCTAAGTCTCTGCGTTCCTCGGTTAGCATAAGATCCAACCGTCTTTCCGCATCATTGTCTTCTGGCTGACTCAAGACCCTTGGTGAGGGTAGACCAATTTCGACCGGAACCATGGCTTCCGTGCCATAAGTGAGGCTGAACGGGGTTTCCCCCGTACTGGCCTTCTTCAGCGTTCTGTTTGCCCAAAGGACGTGCGGAAGCTCGTCCACCCAGCCGGATCTGTGTTTCAAAAGTCTTTTCTTGATGCCTTCGACGATGCTCTTGTTTGCTCTTTCCACCTCACCATTACCTTGCGGGTGTGCCACTGAGGTAAAGGTGTGGGTGATTTGAAGTTCTTTCAGCCACTGTTGTAGCTTCTTGTCAGCAAAGTTGGTGCCGTTATCGCTCACCAAATTCTGTGGAAGTCCAAAACGACAAATTATAAATTCCCAAATAAATTTTTTGATATGCTTTGCGGTTGTTTGGGCTAAAGGTTTTGCTTCTATCCACTTGGTGAAGTAGTCGATGGCTACCACTAGGAACTGAACATTTCCTGCTGCTGTAGGAAATGGGCCTGTCACATCGATGGCCCACTTCTGAAATGGCCACGAAGAAGTGACTGGAACCAGTTCGTTTTTTGGGCGATGCGTGTTAGGTGCGTAAAGCTGGCAAGACCTGCATTTTCTGATGTATGCCAGTGCATCCGTATGCATCCCCGGCCAAAAGTATCCCGCGTTGTTTAGCTTGGCTACAACAGCGCGGGGGCCTGCGTGTACCCCACAGATGTCTTCGTGTACTTCCCTTAGGAGGTAGCCGGCATCTTGGTTGTCCACGCATCTCAAGAGTGGGCCAAGAAAGTTACGTCTGTAAAGGATTTCATTGACGAGTTGATAATTCAGTGCTTTACAGCGTAGTTTTCTTGCCTGTGTTTTTGACTCTGGTAGTATTCCCGCTGCAAGGTAATTTATTATTGGTGTCATCCATGTTTCTGTATTCTGGATGACACAAATTTCCTTGTGCGGGACTGATGGTGCTTCGAGGAGTTCAATGCGGATGTCCTTTCCCAAGTGGGTGAAGGCTAGTGATGCAAGCTTGCTTAACGCATCCGCAGATTTGTTTTCGCTGCGCTTGACGTGTATGACTTTACAATCACTAAAATCACGCATAAGGGTTTTTGCCTGGGCGAGGTACAGGGCCATGGTGTCATTCACAGCCGTGTATGTTCCATTTATTTGGTTGGCCACCAGCATGGAATCCACGTGGGCTTCTAAGTTTTTCACTCCCATCTTACGCGCAATTCTCAAACCGGCCAAGAATGCTTCATATTCGGCTTCGTTATTCGTACTTGGAAAGTCCAGCCGAATAGCGTAAGTATATTCTTGGCCTGCTGGGTTGGTTAATTTTAACCCTGCGCCTGAACCCTCGTTACTGGCTGCTCCATCAGTGTAGAGTCGCCAGACATCATTGACGTCCTGTGCTGGGGAGGGTTGAGCCTCCTCCTGGCACTCTTTTTCCCGCGAAACGGGGACTTCTGCAATAAAATCGGCCAAGACCTGGCCTTTTATGGCTGGTCTTGGCTTGTACTTAATTGCATATTCTCCCAATTCAATTGCCCATTTGGCTAGACGTCCCGATAATTCGGGTTTGCCTAGAACATTTGAGAGTTTGAAGTTGGTGAGAATGGTGATTGGGTGGCCCTGGAAATATCGTCTTAGCCTGCGTGAAGCGTGTATAAGTGCTAAGACCAATTTTTCGAGGGTAGAGTACCGGGTTTCTACGTCTGTTAGTACACGGCTAACATAATAGATTGGCATCTGGATGCCCTTTCGTTCTACTAGCAAGACTGCCCCGGTTGCTCTATCTGTTGCGGAAAGGTATAGGATTAACTCCTCTCCCGCTTGTGGTGCTGTAAGCGTTGGAAGTTCGATCAGGCGTGACCGAATCTCCTGAAAAGCTGCTTCCGCTTCTGGTGTCCAGCGGAAGTGCGTTTTCTTCAGGCAGTTTCTCAGTGTTGACACGAAAGGAAACGACTTATCCGCATGGTTTGCCAAGAAGCGATTAAGTGCGACTAGTCGCCCGTTCAGTGTCTGAGCCTGTTTGATGGTGGTAGGTGATTCCATTTTAACAATGGCTTCGACCTTTTCAGGGTTCGCTCTAAAGCCATCTTTAGTAACAATGACTCCCAAGAACTTCCCTTCTTCCATCCCAAATGAACACTTGCTCGGGTTGAGCTTCATGTTTATCTTTCGGAGCGTGTTGAAAGTTTCTTCAATGTCTTTCAACATCGCCTCAGGCTCGAGGCTTTTGATGACCAAATCATCCATATAGACTTCCAAGTTTCTCCCGATTTGGGCATGAAACTCTTTGTCCATTAGTCGTTGGTACGTGGACCCTGCATTCTTAAGTCCGAATGGCATCATTTTATAACAAAATGTACCATCGGGCGTCCGAAATGCGGTTTTGTCCTGGTCATCAATGGCCATGTGGATTTGGTGGTACCCCTTATACGCATCCAAGAAGCATTTAAGGCGAAATGGCGCCAACGAATCCACTTTGAGATCAATTTCTGGTAACGGATAACAATCTTTGGGGCATGCTTTGTTCAAATCTTTGAAATCTATGCACATGCGCCATTGTTTGTCATTCTTCGGTACCATTACGGGATTTGCAACCCATGTTTGATATCTACTAACGCGTACGATGCCTGCGTCAAGGAGTTCCTTGACTTGGGTTCTACACGCGTTAGTTTGTTCAGGCCCCATTACCCTGCGCTTTTGTACGATTGGCGTAACAGCCGGATCGCATTTGAGCTTATGCTCCGCCTTACTTCGGGGTACACCAGTCATGTCAGCTGGTGTCCACGCAAAGATGTCAGCGTTTTTCTGCAGTAAGCGCTTGAGTAAGGTGCGGGTGGGATCAACAATTGTTGGTCCAATGGTAACGGCCTGGTCGGGGTATTTGCCATTGAAGGCCCATTTTTCTGGTTCAGTGACGGTTGGTTTAGCCTTCTTCGGTTTGGGTTTAGATGAGACAGATGCAATGCATACCTGGGGAATGCCAGAGATCATTGCTACACCCTCAGCTGTTGGCCATCCCATCATGCCGTGGACTGAAGATACCACGGCGTTGAATCTTGCCATCCCATCTCTTCCGAATAGGATGTCGTATGTGTGGTGTGGCTTTTTCATCACGACAAAATCCACGTCTTCTGTGCGTGAATGATTCCCATCAGTAAGAGTAACGGGGAAAGATAGGATACCCAGGGGTGTTTCTGTACTGCCATCAAACCCTTCCATTGAAGCGTAGACCGTTTCCAAGCGTTCCTTGTCTTCATCATCCAGCTTATCAAAGAACTGCCTGTACATCACTGTCGACGAAGCGCCGTTGTCAGCAAGAGTGCGGGAGGTGATGTAGTGCCCCAGCTGGCTTCTGATGACGATGGGGCCTTCTTTGCTGGGGCCTCCTGGCACTCGCGGGAAGCGCACCTCAGCTTCCTTCCACGCGCATGGTTCTATCACCCGTCTTTTTCTTCCTCTGACCTTGCCATGAACCATGTTGATGCTGATGTCGACGGGCTTTCGTCCGTTACCTCTGTACCGGTTGTCATTCCTTCCTCCCTTCCTGATCGATGCCACGAGATGTGCAAGCCTTCCATCCTTAACAAATGTTTCAATAATATCCTTCAAGGATGTGCACTCTTCAGTACCATGACCCTTTGTCCCGTGGAAATCACAGGATTTGCTTTGATCCGCATTAGGTTTCTGCCGGATCGATGGGGCTTTGGGCCATGGCAATTTTTCCGTGGCAAATATCTCCGTGACGCTCTTTGTGAGTGGCGTCCACCGGTGTTTTCGATTTGAAGGGTGTGTGTTGTCCCTTCCGCCAACAAGAGGGCGAGAGCTGGATGAGGTGTCAAAGTTTACCCTTGACTGCCAAATACCTAGCCTCCTCTTTTTGTTGTGCCGGGCGATCCGGACATTGTTCTCTCTTGTCCTCTGCGTGTAGAGGTGCGTATTCTGGGGAAGGTCCCTTCCCAGTTGCTTTTCTGTCTCGGCAAAGCGCTTTGCCGCCGTCATGATGGCATCCCATGTGGATGGCATGCCATCCTTACCCGTCAACGTGCGGATAAGTTCTGGGTATTCGGCGCCTTGGATGAAGGCGGCGCGAACCAGATCCTCACTTATGTTGCCGAGACTAAGCTTTTTAGAGTTGAAGCGAGTGATGAAGTCTAGTAAAGATTCATCCTCCTCTCTCACGCAGTTTAGGATCGTCCACTGCTCTTCAGTGTACTTCCTCTGTTGGCTGAAGTGCTGGCTGAACTTGTTCTGAAAGTCCGCCCAGTCATATATGTGGTGGATCGGTAAACGATCGAACCATGCCCTGGCTGCTCCGACCAGAGTCATCTGGAACATGTAGCACCACGTGGGTTCCGTCCAGTTGCTGACGGTAGCCCCCGCAATGAACCTGTTCAGATGGTCGTCTGGGTCGGATAGACCATCATAAGTGCCAATGTTTGACATTTGTTTGGCACTTCTCGGGGCGATTGCCTCCGCAATGTCTCTTGCGAATTTTGACCTTCCTGCATTTGTGGCAGTTGGTCTAAAGGTTTTGGAGAAGTCACGCGGGTTTCTCTCCGCGATTGGTTTAAAAGCTTCCCCAAAATTCCTTTTTGGTTGGATGTCCGTGTCCTTAAGCTTCCCTTTCGCCTTATGGCGAGGGTTCGCGTCGGTATCAGACTCCAACTCGTCTTCTGAGTACTCGCAGTCACTGCTCATATTGAGGTGTTGGCGAGTACTGGTGAATTCGTCAGCCTGTTGAGCTGAACGCAAGCGTTCATCCAATTCGGCTTGGAATTCTTTTTGCCGTGCTTCGGCCCACGCCTTCACTTGATCTAGTGTTTGGCGAGGGACCTTCGTTCGTTTTTCCAGTTGGGTATTGGTGAACCCCAATGGAATATTTACTCCACTTGCCCCGGCTTGGGTAGTCGGGGTAGTGTTCGTAAGGATTGTATAACCGCCGGTGTTCCCCCCAGTTGCTGGGGTGGTTACCGGGGTTTCTTGGTCAGTTACAGGCCTTTGGACCGGAGTAACGTTAACCATTTCTTCAGAAATTGTGAAAACTAAAATAGTTCTAGCTTTTATGCACGGATGGCGCCAATGAAGAAACACTAAGTGACCCGGTACAGATTATAGATAATCTGGGGGTTAAGTAATGTTTCCCACGAATGAGGTATAGCTGAGAAGGCTGTTCTTCAGGAGACCTGCAAAACAAACACCGTAAGCTCGTCACTGAGAAGGGGGGGGGTTCCTCCTTGTGACCACCCTCCGGCGTGAGAATCAGACTAGGTTGCTCTGAATATAAGTGTATATTAAGAGATTGCTAGATAACTGGATAGCAGATGATCTTACCATTCCAAGATGTTGGAGTATTTATAGCCGAAGGTAGGTTTTCTAGAAGGCACAGCCGGCTGAATAGTATTCCTGTTCAACCAACAGTGGATTACGCACAGGCCATACTGGTTGGTGGGTAGGTTACGGCCAACAGTAACAAAGTCGGCTGCACTATTCCACCAACTGTAGACTATGCACGTCCCGGTGACTGTGGATTGTACGCAGGCCATGCTGGTTGGTGAATAGGTTACGGCCAACAGTAACACTATTCCACCAACTGTAGGCTGCGCATGCTCCACAGTAAGGGTTGGTGAGTAGGCAGCGGCTAATAGTGACAAACAGTACTAGAGGGTGCTCCTCCTCGCACTGTTGTTGGTGAGCTGTCACCCTGTGATTGGCTCATGGGCTGTTCTGGTCAGATCGTCTGCCCTATCCATACCTTGGTAGGTATGGTACAAAAGATATTTCAGAATCAGACTGGCTCATTTGGGCGGGATTGTTCCCGCCTTGCTCATGCCTTCACGTGACTGCTGAAGTAGCTAGTGTCTTGTGCGTGTAGCCCTGCTGTCTGCGGGTAGCCTTCCCTGATGGCTTGTATCCGCGACTGCGGGAACAGGCGCTGTACTTCACCATTGGGAGGCTTTCCCTGCGTGTATAGCTTGCGTACTGCGCGTAAGATTCTATGAGCATGGTGGGTCCTGCGGGAGCAGATGGCCTTTGCGCAGACGTCCCTGTTCAAGGTGAGTCTTGCGGGACCAACTGGTCTCTGCTGGGACCTACCTCTTCAGATACGTTCAATAATTTAAATAAACTTTAAGGTAATCATTTTTAAATATATTTTTATGTACGTATTATGTGAGTGTGACGGGTTACAGGTGGAACCTTCTTCAAGGAAAATTTTTCTCTGAGGAACCAAAACCTAGTTACTACTTGCAGGTCGCGGGTCGGGTCCGAAAGCAGTTTTTTCTCACCTCTATATAAAAAAATATTCATATATAATATGAAGTCAAACAAAATCAAAAAGTTACCAATTATAGTTTAGCCATATATAGTAATAAATTCAAATCGGTAAAACTAAATCAATCATTATATATTAAAACTTATAAGTGTGTAAGTACGTTTAAGGTATCACCTGAATGTATACCAACGGAGAGTTAACAATGTCCTTAGAGGTCGGAACATCACAAAAGAACTCTTTCACACAAGGAGGATATGGCGGGTGAAGCGTCTTCCCGAACTGCTCCAATGTAATGTCTGCCTCCGCCTCGATAAACACCGCACCCTCCCCGGTGCAGTACACCATCAGCTTCTTCCCCGAGCCTTCTACTACCCGACCAGCAAGCGGGTAATAGAACACTAGCAACTTAGCCAAAGCATCCCTTATCACACTTGCGGGGTTTGTATCTCCCATTTTCGGGTTGCTAGGATAAAAGAAGATTAACGGGATCAAATACTGAAGCGATGGTTGAATGTCAATGTCCGAGAGAAGCTTTAGTTCTCGCGGTGTGGGTGTTGCGGGTGTTATCAGCTCGGGTGCATGTCTCTTGACTGCAAAGGTTAATGGTTGAGTAACTGCATTGCCGTTAATCATAGTCATTGCAATTTGTTGGTGTGATGAGGTACTTGTTTCTTTTGGTTTGTGGATGGGTCCTTTTATAACTAGCCTATTGGTCACGTTTCATGCAAGATATAATGTGAACAAAATATCTGGAATTTTGTGCTAATCACTTTACTAATATTATGTAATTAACAAATTTCTATATGTACAATGATATTGTTGTAAATGGTAAGTATTGCATTAATTCCAAGATGTGAATATGAAAATACGAAAATCTGTAAATGGGGTAACGTATTTATTCTCATTTGACCCTAGTCAATACTCACCTTCATACTAAACTTTAGTTGAGATAAAGTCATACTAGTTTGCCCCAATGTTATGAGAGTTTATTTAGGTTTAGTTTTTAATTGTTATGCTATTTTATATTTGTAATTATTTGTTTTAATTTTAACGTGATTTTGTTTTGATTTAATACGTATATATTAAACTGTTGTGTTCATTATATTGCTATAATGTTCGGGCTCTTTCAATTGAGACGTGTATGTTTTTATATTTTTAACGAACGAACATAAACGAACACGTCTCAGGTTGATTTTTTTGAAACAAACGAATCTGAACATAGATATATGTCGTATGAAATGGGGGCGGTTGATGTAGGTGACTATGGTGGTTGATGCATGAGAGAGGATGTTATCGATGGCGGGTGGTAATAGAAAGTTAACCGACGATGGAGAAGACAGACCGGTGACGGAGAATATATAGAGGAGAGAAATTAAATTAGGGGTTGATGATGAAAATATTTCACAAATAAATGAGATGTTATGACCCGTTAAAGAGTTATCCGTGTTTGGTGAGACCCATGACCAGCGAAAATTATCGTTTGATGATTAAGGGGTTATTTCATAAGTAAATGAGATGTTATAACCCGTTTAAGGGCTATCCAGGTTTTGGTCCTTGATCCGTGAAAATCATTTAAGAACTATCCGGGTTTGATTAGACTCATAACCGTGAATTCGAGCCAAACACATAAAATTCCTTAAATCACAAATCGAGTAACCTGATAGCTTGAGAGGAGGTGAAGAGTAACCGGAGAATGTTAAAAAAGGTTGGACATTTATGTAGATAAATAAATTAGAAAGAATATATTATTTGTGTTTATTGATATACTGAAATCATTTTTGAGAAACATTTTATTTAGGTTTTCTTTGTAATTTGCATTCTTAGGCTATGTGTAATGGAGAGGCTATAAAATGGGGTATTTTACGTCATGTGACGCCCAGTCAGTAGATGTATGTTTTTGTTTTTGTGATGTAATGGTGTAAGAGCTACAAATAGTAATATAATAATATAAATTTATATATATCTAAGACACACACAACATATTAAATTAATAACATTCTGCACACCTTTCCGGCGACAATTTCACCCCCTCCCCCACCCCTTATCGCTCCAATATCGCCGACGGGGGCGGTGTTCCTCCTCAAATTCACCCTAAATCACCCCACTTCGTCGCCCATTACACTTAGCCTTATTGGATCCAGGTATATATAGTGAATTAATAATATATAATAATTTACAGGATTTCATTATTTTATATGAAATTAGAGGGTCAGATTATTTTATAAATGAGGATAAAAATAAGATGGATGAGAAGGATTTGTAACAAAAACTATTCTAAAAAATAATAACTCAAAATTTAATATATAAACGAAAAAAGTAAAAGCACAAATATGTTACTGCCGTCTTTCTCGTGCTAAAAAAAGACACAATATTGAGAAAAAAATCATTGTTTCTTTTATTTTTTTATTGTGTTTTTGTTTATTTTTGTTGTTGATTATTGTGTTATATTTTATTCAACATTGTGTTATATTTTGTTTGTCATGTTATATTTTACAGTCTATTGTGTTTTTTTAATTTAAAATTATGTCTTTTGTTAATTTTCGTTATTGTGTCTTTTCGTCGTTTTTTTAAACAAGAATCAATTAGGAAACATTATAGTTTTTAAAAATTATTCATTTATTATTTATATTTTGAGTTATGATTTTTATTAAACTTTTATTAGGGGTTATTTTTTACAACAACAACTTTCTAACAATGTAATTATATATAAAAAAATCAAAATAATGTTGTTTTTCCATAACTAAACAGTAGTTAATAAAGTTACTTCTCTTTATAACCAAACTAGTTTTTATCCCCCGTATTACGGGTTTTGTTTTATATTAATGTTCTAATCTTTATTTATTTTTTGACTTTATATTTTTTTATCGTATGAAAGTTAATATACTTATGGTTTGATGATAAATTGTTTCACAAATAAATAAGATGTTATAACCCGGTTTAAAAGCTATATGGTTTTGATGAGACCCAAGCCCCGTTTATTTTTTATACTATAAAATTGTTTTTTAATTATAAATAATATTTATGAAAATTAATAATATACTTATGGTGTGATGAGACCAAAGACCCGTTTGGTTTTTTAATTTAAATAATATATATATATATATATATATATATATATATAATTTAAAATAAATAAGATATTAATTTTTAGTATATCCTATTTTATAGGATTTTTACATCAATAATTTGGTGAGAATAATTTTTTATTTGATGAGATGTTATAACCCGTTTAAGGAATATCTGGGTTTGGTAAGACCCATACCCATGAATTCAGGTCAAATGCATGAGAAGCCACCATTTAAAAATTAAGCAAATCTGGTGACTCCAAAAAAAGGGGGAGCGACCACATCGTGACACATATGATTTTTGGATCTTCGTTTATATATTATAGATATTTAATTTTAAACTTCTTAAGGACTAGAAAATAATTTGTATACATGTGTTTATTTATATATATTCTTATATATAGAGGATGGATCTTGCGAGAAGAGATATTACAGCGAGAAGTGCGAGAAGTGAGGGTGTAACTCCATTAATCTCTAATTTCACTCCCTTTCTTATGATGTTACCTACATGTATCTAGGTTTGTTGTATTTATTTCTTAGGTACACACATTCAAACATACCTACACACATATACATGCGTACCTACACACATTCGAACCTACCTACACACATACAAACGCACCGAGCCACATTCAAACCTACATACATACACACATACAAACATACATACATATATACAAAAATACGTACCTACACAATAAAAAGGGGAGTGAAATTATGAATTAATGGAGTTACACATTCACTTCTCGCTGTAAAAAACTTCTAAATTGATCCAATATATATATATATATATATATATATATATATATATATATACATATATATTAACAACTTTCATTAAAAACAAAACATACGATCTCGAGCCCCTCCAACCAAGAAGCTAGCAAGGGCCGAGAAATAGCTAATTAAAAAGCAAACAACACTAATTTCTCTCTTTGATGAAATTAGATGATCATAGTGAATTAAGTGGAAAATTCTTAAAATGGACCTACTTTAGAAAGAGATTTCACTTTTGCCCTAAAAATTTTAGAATTCCAAAAATGGCCACCGCTAACTCATCTTTGACGATATGTTAAGAAATCTAACGCATCTTTGATGACGTGTTTGTAAAATACATCGTCAAAGATGAGTTAGGTATCCAAATACATGGTCAACGACGTGTTAGCATCTAAAACACATAGTCAAAGACGTGTTAGCCTCTTGTTTGTTTTCGTTTTAATATTATATTAATATAACTAATTCTACTTATATCTGTTTTTCTTATAACTTTTAATATACAAAGTTTTTATATTATATCGAATATACTGACGGGACATGCTTATATTTATCTACAAACCAACATAAACTTACTTAAACTCGAGCATTGTCAAATTAATATTGAAAGGTTTATAAAATTTGACACCGCACGGTTTTAAATAATTTTATGCCAACATATAGATTAAAATAAGCATGTTTTATCAGTATATTCGAAATAATATTAAACTTTATATATTAAAAGTTATAAAAAAATCAATATAAGTCACTACAAAAAAATTGGCCTAAGACGACCTTTATTTCACAAAAAAAGTTGCATTAGGTGAGGTTGCAATAGATCTAGTGCAACATTTTTGTTAGATAACACAACTGTTTCTTTCAAATGCAACCCTTTAAAAGTGTTGTATTTGAAAGAAACAATTGCATTATCTAACAAAAAGGTTGCATTACATCTAATGCAACTTTTTTTGTGAAATAAAGGTTGCCTTAGACCAATTTTTTTGTAGTAAGTAGAATTAGTTATATTAATATAATATTTAAAAAAACAAACAACAAGAGGCAACATGTCGTTGACCATGTGTTTGGATACCTGACTCATCTTTAATGGTGTGTTTTACAAACATGTCAAAGATGCGTTAAATTTTCTAACACAACGTCAAAGATGAGTTAAAGGGGCACATTTTTTAAATTCTAAAATTTGAATGACAAAAATGAAATATCTCTACAAAGTAGGTCCTTTTAGAAATTTCCCTATAAATTAATGATGCTCATATGAGAGTCAAACCATGTTAAACATAATCAAAGTGTATTAAGAACATGTTTGGGATTGAGTTTAGTAACACCTTATTGGCTTATTGGCGTTTTCAAAACGCCAATAAGTTAAATGATGTTTGGTAATCACAAAAAATCATTTTATTTTAACTTTTGAAAGGGTTAAAAACAGTTTTTTAAAAGTCTCAAATCATGGCTTTTTAAAAAATCATAAACACATCCCAAACTCAATCTCAAGCATGCTCTAAAATTAGTCAAACATGCTCAATTAGCTAATTCATAACTAATAAAAATATGATAATAGCTCATTCTTATTTAAAAAAGTAATAATAATATGATGAATAAGCATCATGAAACACATACAACCTCAATCAACCATAGCTAATCGCAACCAATCTTTATGAAGTACTCAAAACATAATATCCTTATTGCTATTATATCCTACTTTAACATAATATCTAGTTCTTTGACAAATCTCTCCATTGTTGAGGTTGGCAAACCGAGCACTACAAGAACTCCGGATTCCCCAATGTCGTTTGTCGAATGCAAGAAGGAACAATAGACTCCTGGGAATTCTTCATCATCGTAAGGAAACCCTGCAAAGAGTGGTTCACTCCAACCAAAGTTAATTTTGTTAAATCCAATTCTAGAGACGTTTGTTACTATGTAGGTCGAACGAGTTTTAAAACACGGCCGTCCTTTGACAACCATTAGATCCATTGTTGACCTTACATACTCTTCAGAGATCCTAGACTTCCCTGTCATTACAAGCTCTAATGCGTAGCCTAATGGCTTGTTGCATAGATCTCCAACCCTTGAAGTAACACATGGTAGGACAATACAATTTCCATAATAACCAATGGGGATTGGGGGGTTGAACTTGCCACGCGAGTTGACAAAGAACATTAGGTGCACGTCTTGTTCAGGGTCTAGTTGTTGGGCGATAGTACGACAGCGCCATAGACAAGTTGCTAGCACCTCAAAGTTGGTGCATGCTAGATTTTCTGGAACAAACCTACGAAGCGATGACATCTCAGAAGGGCCGAAGAAATATGTTAAGGTGGACATTTCATCCGTTGCGATTTTGTGATGGACTTCTGTTTCTGCCACATCATCATACTCAGGATGAGTGCATGTCACGCTTGGTGGATCCCTAGCACAAAGCAACTCCCTTTGCCACACAGGCAATATCGATGGCACATCTGCACCCCGAGCCATTTCACCCAATGCCGTTAGAAATTGTGTAGCTCCTGTTCCGTCACATAAGGCATGGCAGATTCGTGCAGTAAAGATAAAAGCTCCACATAACAGACGCGTCACCTATCAATAAGTTGCACTTGACCATTTAAAAAAATAAAAAAAATGTAACATGACTTTGTTGTATGGGACTTTCAGCTTCTTGCCGGCACATTTCTTATAATAGACATGGGCATACAAACCAGTTAACTGAACCGTGACCGGACCGGTTTGAAGCCGATTTTACAAAAACCGATTTTGAGTAGCTGTAAACCGTCAGGTTAGGACCGTTTCAGAGTTTTTTTTAGCTAAAACCGGTTTGAACCTGATATTTTGGAACCGCTTAGACAAAAACCGGTTTATATATATACGTCAGCTACGAAATTAATTTATAGCTCACATATCATATCCATTTATAGCTTATTGATCATTCCATTTAATCATTTAATGCTCCATTGAAAGTTGGAAATCAATTTATTGTAAAGGAAAATAGGGAACAATATCAATTAGAAATCAATATATGGAAACTAGTTCCTGCTAGAGATGTTCAACGAAACCGGTTCCTGGAACCGAACCGGTGGACCCGAACCGGACCCGAACCGGTTCCTACCCGTTTTTTGTAGGAACCGGACCCTATCTGATTCAACCCGATGATCCGTGACCGGTTCTTGCATTTCTGAGTGGGGGCGGGTAGGAACCGGAACCGAACCGGAACCGGTTCTGGAACCGAACCATCCGGAACCGGTTCCTAACCGGTTCTAGCCGTTGGATCGAATATAGCCGTTGGAAATCGTTTTTTTTGGCCGTTTTTTGACCGTTGGGGTCAAAAATAGCCGTTTTTTGGCTCCCCCAAGCACCCCACTACTAGTATAAATAGGTATTTGGTGTCATGGGTTCATCACAACACTCAAAACGCAAACCCGAATGCAAAAAAATACAAAAAAACGCTATTACAACGTTTTGAGTTCTCTAATCTCTTGTTTTCTCTTCTTCTATATTCATATTTGTTGTTATGGCTGCCTCACAATCATCGGTTGGTCAAGGTTCCAACGCCGAACCAAGTTTCGTTCGTATTGTACCTCATAATCGTAATCAAGAGATTTGGTGCAATTGGGATTTGGTTGAATTGAGTGATGACCATTCATTGAAGGCTCGGTGCAAGTTTTGTGGGATTTATTTAAACCCATTTTCGAATTCAAATTTGAAGAAACAAATCGAAAAACCGTATTGCAAGGCGTTGAAAAAGAACGTCAACTTGTCATTAGTGGCAACCTTCAGTAGTTGTCTTCAGTGGCAACCTTCAGTAGTTGTCTTCAGTGGCAAACATCTTCAGTAGTTGTCTTTTCTTCATCAGTTAATTGTTTATTTTTATGTTAATTGTTTTTTTTATTTTTCATGTTATACAAATACGAATCGTAGTTTAGAATCCAAATCGCAAACGAAAAACGAAAAAAAAAAAAAATTTACACTGTAACCGGTTGGAACCGGTTACGGTACAGGAACCGGGTTAGGAACCGGTAAGAACCGGTTAGATAGGTTAGGGGTCCGAGGGTGGGAGAACCGGTTCGGTTCCCTAACCGGTTTAAAAGGGGGTTTTGAATATAGGAACCGGTTAGGAACCGGTTCCGGTTCCTAGTCCCAAACCGTTTTGAACATGCCTAGTTCCTGCCATAATGGCATAATGAATACACATCTACCAAGACGCCATTACACATGTACTCCGCATCTTTGTGTTGAATTCACAGCCCTGGTTCAATGCAAACCGGTTTTGAACCAATTTAACGTAAACCGGTTTGGAACCGACCCCAACCGGTTTCATCAGTTTTGAGATTTCCGAGCTTTAGCCTGGTTTGGTTTCTAACCGGTTTGCTACAAAACCAGTTTGACTGCTTTGACTTGAAACCGGTTCGCTTTAACCCGAAACCGGTTTAGGTAAGAAAACCGGTTTAGGTTAAAAAACCGGTTTGTGCATTATTAATGGAAAAAATGCTTAAATTATTATTTTGTTTCAATTTAAAGAGAATGAATTAACTTCTTATACTTTGAAATAATTTAAATTCAACTTTAACGTATTTTAAAAAAGGGCTAGCCCCGTAGTTTGTTGACCGTTTGTCTTATTCTGATATAAACATTACTTTTTAATGAATGAAAATTATTAAAGGCGTCACCTGAATTTGTATTAACGGGGAGCCGACGAGATCATCAGAGCCAGGATCAACACACATGAGCTTTTCGATACAAGGAAATGGCGGACAAGGAGTCTTCCCAAACTGCTCCAATGTAACGTCCGCCTCGGCCTCGATAAACAGCACACCCTCGCCAGTGCAGTCCAGCATCAGCTTCTTACCCGAGCCTTCTACCATTCGACCAGCAAGCGGATAATAAAACACAAGCAACTTCGGCAAAGCATCCCTTATCAGACTCGCAGGGTTTGTGTCCCCCATTTTCGGATTGCTAGGATACATGAAAAGCAACGGAAACAGATACCGAAGCCCTTCCTGATCGTCAATGTCGGAGAGAAGCTTCAGTTCTCGAGGTACGGGTGTTGCCGGAGCTATAAGCTCAGGTGCATGTCTTCGGACTGCAAAGGTTAGTGAGTTGTTGCCACTAATCTTAGTCATTGCAGGTGTCTAATAGTACTTCTCTCTGTTGGTTAGTTGATGGCTCCTTTTATAAGTGTCCCAATTGTCACTTTTTATGCATCACATAATGTGAATACGATATATGAAATTCAGTGCTTATCACTTTATAAAGTTATCTTATGTAATTAAGAAATTTCTTAATATACAATAATATTGTGGTAGAATTTTTTTTTAAAATAGGAAAATTGTGTAGAGGATATGGTTCTTAGGAGAGAGAGAGAGATAATGGTTTCTAGGTGATTCGTTATTTGAAATGACGAATCTCTGATTAAATATAGAGGTTGTCAGTTTTGTCGGGTGAGTTGGACATTCTCAATGGTTTGAACATTAACATATATAAAAAGTTATGTCGGGTAGATCAAGCATGTAATCGGGTAAATAAGTCAATGTTATCGGGTATATTACAAATCCTAAACCCACGAAAAATTTCACAACTAATCTCAAACCCTAATGGGTCGGGTATTACCCATCCCAACTATGTTGGTTTTTCCCATCGGGTCCGGGTTTCACTGCCATCCCTATTAATGGCAAGTGTCGTCTAAACATCGGTCTTTTCAAATCTGGGTCAGATCTGGTAGTACGGGTACTGATCGTTCTTGTCATTCAAAAATTGAGTCCTGTCATTTCAAATCTAGGTCAGATCTGGTCGATATTAGTACTGTTTACACTTGTCATTTGAAATGACGGATGTTCAGACGACACTTGCCATTTCAAATGACAGAACTCAATTTTATCAAAAACAAAAAAACCCTACCGAAAAAGATATGACTAAACTCAATTAATATTGTATTTATTAATTAAAAGTAATCTTAATATACTAATCAATATCAATGTAATGTTAATTAACAATACTAATTAGTATTATTAGTCTTTTTAAGAATACTAATTAATTATAAATAATTAATAAAAGTAAAATTAGTAAATGTAAAAACAGATTAGTATTTGTAATAATACTAATTAATTTTTAATAATGAACTAAATTATTTTATAAAGAATACTAATTACTCCATTTTTTAAAAATCAAATAAAAGTAAACTATTTAATAAAATAAATATTAAAAGAAAATTGAATATTATAAGTTGTCAAATATGGCATGTAATGTTCATACTTGCCATTTAAAATGATAAGTGTCGTATGAACATCCGTCATTTCAAATGACGGATCACACCAAAAATGTATCACATCCGTCGTTTCTAATGACGAAACACCAGCTACTTGTCCAACTCACCCGACAAAAGCTGACAGACCCTATATTTAATCAGAGATCCGTCATTTCAATAGACGAATCAACTAGAAACCACCATCACTTTTTCTTTCTTCTAGAAACATTTCCACTACATTAAAATTCCTATTTTTAGAAAAAAAATCTATTGTGATAGTGAGTTTGGCATTAGTTAAAGATGATGTGAATTAGAAAATACAAAAATCTTGTTGTTTCTTTTTCTTTAAAAGTTAGGATAAGAATTACCCTAATATCTGAGTGAGTTTTTTAAATATGAAATGTCAACTATACAAAGTGATTTTGGCGTTCGAGGTGTGAGTGTGTGACTCACCTCTTTCTCTTTGAAGGAGCACGATATATGAAATTTAATTAGTGTCCCAATTGTCACTTTTTATGCATCACATAATGTTTTATAAAGTAATTAAAGATAAGACTTAAGAGCTTTCAAATAATAAGAAAAAATGTTCTTATCTAGTTTCATCAAATTTAATTAATTACTTTTCCAAGATGGCAATGGAGGAGTGTCTAATACATCCAGGTTCTTTGCATAAGTGCATGCCTTTCCCCTTTCACAATGTCATCAGAAGCAAATGAATCAAGTTTTCCCATCTCTTCTGGAGTTTGCTTTATAGACAAAGCTCCAATGTTTTGGTTCAAGTTCTCAAGCTTTGTGGTTCCTGGTATTGGAACCACATCGGTTCCTCGGTGGTGCATTCAGGCTAATGCTAGTTGAGCCATGGTGCACCCTTTCCTTGTAGCCATCTCATTCAATCGCTCAAATACGATCTTGTTGTGCTCTGCATAATTTTGAAACCTCAGTATTCTCTGCGATAGGTTTCATTGCAACTTGATTCTGTTTCTTTGTTTAAATACAAAACATCAAACTGCAAAATCTTTTGTGCAGCATTATTTTTTTTTGAACGGGCAACAAAAATATAATAATATTAAAACAAGCTAGCAAGGAGCTAGAAAACACCCAATACAACCACCGAAACAAGCAAACGAAAAACCCTACCCGAACCACCCGAAAACAACCGAAACCCTCACCAAAAAACTAAAGACAAACAATTATTTCATATAAGTTTTAGTAGATGGATCATATCAAAACCCAATCCATCGACTAGGCTATATATTGATTGCATATAATCATACCTTCCTGTAATCAGTCTCTGACATGTTTTCAAGCAGCTTAGTACCTTGAGCCAAGAATCCCCTACCGATGGGACTGTATGAAACAATCCCGATGCCAAGTTCTCTGCAAAACGGACCATAAGATACCCAAATTAATATCATCATCATCGTGTTCGGTAATATTTAAGACTGTCGAAAAGAGATAACGAACCTGCAAGTAGGAACGATTTCATCCTCTAAGTCTCTTGTCCATACAGACCACTCGTTTTGTACTGCTGTTATGGGATGAACGGCATGAGCCCTTCTAATTGTTGAAGCGCATGCTTCTGATAATCCTATACACTTCACTTTTCCTCCTACCAATTTCTTGAGCTCTCCCATCTTTTTATATTTCAATTTGTTAGATGTGCATACAAGCGTTTAATATTCAATTAAAAGGTAAAACCAATAACACGCGGATAAAAACACAAACTCACAACCAAAACGCACTCTGAGTTTGTGTTTTTTTAAGGACCGTTCGGTATAAAAATAAGTAAAACACTTTTAATATGATTACAATATAAAAAATAAACAAAAAACACCTATCTAGAAAGTATTAAATTACAGTACAATTACAATTGAAATAAATCAAAGTACAAAGAATCGGGTAGAAGTAAAAGTTGGTGACCGAGGATCGTGTTGAACACGGGGCCCTTAAAACAAATTCTGAGTCTCTCCTCATTTTGTTTCCCAGGGTACAACGGCCGGAGCAGTATGTACTGCCGGAGTTGACTAGGCACCCGAATTGGATCGATTCGTACCTTCTTGGTTGTGTTGGAGAAGATGAAGAAATGTTGGAGAATTTGCAAGCTCTTCAAGTTGCAAAATGGGGTGTCTCAAACCCAAGCCTTGCCTTGGTATTTATAGTGGAGCTAGGATCAAAGACTCAAAACTAAAATTAAATTGCATTAAATGTCTTTAGTGCTTTTTATTTTGATTTTGAATTCAATCCGTAACTCCCGTTGAAAAATAAATTGCATTAAACGTCTTTAATGCTTTTTATTCTTATTTTGATTTTCCAACCACTCATCTTTGAGCTTCGATATCTCATTCATCTTAGCTCGGTTTTGGACATGGTTTGACTCGTTGTGATGCTCTCACATAAAGGATAACAAACCCGTAAATAATTATTTATAATACGCAAATATAAATATAATTATTAATGTCCAAAATTAGCAAACTCATTTTTTGCTAACATTTTTCAACAATCCCCCACATGAATGGAAATCGATCCGCTCATGCAAGTTTCAAACGATGCAATTCAGCGGTTGAATGTTGAAGGAAAGGTAGGTGTTACCCTTTGAACCCTCCTTTGTGAAGTACACTTAGCCTCCTGGCGGTGTGTAGGCACGATGTCTTTGAACATACCCCGTTAGTGTAGACGACAATGCATTTCACACAACATTGTCCCTGGTTTAATCAACCCCTCACTGTCATGTCCTATTAAGGTCCTGGAACACTAGCCTGGTTATGCGAGAGCTCTAGGATATTTGCCCCAAAATCCATCGAAGCGACCCTACTTCTCTCTCACGTAGGTGATTCCCGCTCGAATTTTTAAAAGCCATAGGTTATTCTTGATTTCTACAAGTCATTAACCTTTGTTATGCTTATCCTCGTTTCATGTCACTGATTAGAATGAACTAGGACGCACGCATGCACAACGCTCTTTAAGTTTGGTTTGGGGTACTCCCCCACAGTGACTACCCTTGGTTTCATGATTAAGTTTTCCTATTGAACTTAGATCTTGGGATCTCCAGTCAACTAAGTTAGGTTTCACTCATGTCCCCTATTTCCATGGGCTTCAGTCTCATTCCTCTTGATGACTTATAAACTAACTCTTTGCTTAAGCCTTTGGTTAACTGGTCCGCAATGTTATCTTTTGACTTCACATAGTCAATTGTGATAACACCCGTTGAGAGTAGTTGTCGTACCGCATTATGTCTTCGTCAAATATGCCTTGATTTGCCAGTGTACATTACGCTATGGGCTCTACCAATTGCTGATTAACTGTCACAATGTATGCAAATAGCCAACAAAGGCTGAGGCCATATTGGAATATATTCCATAAATTGACGAAGCCATTCCGCCTCTTCGCCACACTTATCTAAGGCGATAAACTCCGATTCCATCGTGGATCTAGCTATAAATGTTTGCTTAGACGACTTCCAAGAAATAGCCACACCACCAAGTGTGAACACGTACCCACTTGTTGATTTGGAATCTTTTATATCCAAAATCCAATTCGCATCACTGTACCCTTTGATTACAGCCAGATCACGGTTATAATGGAGTCCATAGTCTCTCGTGTATCTCAAGTATCTTAGCAACCGTGTGATTCATTTCCAATGTTCCTCGCTTGGATTACTAGTGTATCTACTTAGCCGACTCACGGCATAAGCTAGATCGGGTCTAGTACATGTCATAAGATACATTAGACTACCAATTATTCTTGAGTACTAACGTTGAGCAACCCCCTCGCCTCTATTTTTAAATAGATGGTGGGTCGTATCAATTGGCGTTGATGCGAAACGCGTGTCATCCTTATTGAATTTCTCAAGAATCTTGTCCACGTAGTGAGATTGACTCAAAACAAGACTGTTTTGGGTTCTAGTGATTTGTACCCCAAGAATCACGTCCGTGAGACCCAAGTCTTTCATGCCAAACCTCGCTTTCAACATGTCTTTTTTTTATATGATCATGTTATCATTACTCCCAATGATAAGCATATCGTCTACATAAAGACATAATATCACATATCCTCCCGGCGTCTCTTTTACATAGACACATTTGTCACACTCGTTGATTTTGAAACCATTGTCAAGCATGACATGATCAAACTTTAAGTGCCATTGTTTTGGAGCTTGCTACAAACCATATAAGGACTTGACAAGTTTACATACCTTGCCCTCTTTTCCTGGGGCATAGAAACCCTCGGGTTGCTCCATGTAAATCTCTTAATCTAAATCACCATTTAGAAATGCGGTTTTACATTCATTTGGTGAACTTCCAAATTGCGTAAAGCCGCGATAGCAAGAACCAATCTTATGGAAGTTATTCGCGTAACAGGCGAGTAAGTGTCAAAGTAATCTAGACCCTCCTTTTGTCTATACCCTTTGATTACTAATCTTGCCTTGTACTTATCAATACTTCCATCAGCTTTCATCTTCCTTTTGAATATCCAACGATATCCAAGTGGTTTACAACCCGGCGGAAGATCTACTAACTCCCAAGTATGATTTTGCAATATAGAATCTATCTCGTTCTTAATTGCTTCTTTCCATTGAGGTGCTTCCGAGGATGTTACCGCCTCACGGTAGGTATTGGGCTCACCCTCCACCATATAGCTCATGAAATCCGAACCGAAAGACTTTTCAATTCTTGGTCGTTTACTTCGTCTAAGCTCACCCTCGTTTACCTTGGGTTGTTCATGTCTATCATGAACCATATCATCAAACGCTCTTGATGTACTTGCTTCATCAACCGATTTTAATGAAGTTGGGTGTGTTTGTCTTAAACAAGGAAACACATTTTCAAAGAAGTCAGCGGTCCTCTATTCCACGATAGTGCCTTCATGTACATTGGGGTTCTTGGACTCATGTAAAATAAACCGATGCACATTACTATGGTGTGCATATCCAATGAATATGCAATCCACAGTTTTAAGTCCTATTGTCAATGCCTTTGGTGATGGAACTGTCACATTGGCTAGGCACCCCCACATTTTCAAGTATTTATATGATGGTTTCTTACCCATCCATAACTCATACGGAGTCACTCTTATTTTCTTGCAGGGTATCATATTCAAGACATAGTTGGCCGAGAGAATAGCCTCTCCCCACAGGTCATATCTCACTCCCGAGCTAATCAACATGGCGTTCATCATCTCTTTCAAAGTGCGATTCTTACGTTCAGCAACGCCATTTGATTGTGGAGAATATGGTGGGGTTCGCTCATTTATTATGCCACTTTGCGCACATAATTCCGCGAAAGGTGAAACATATTCACCGCCCCTATCACTACGCACAACTTTTATTCTCCTTTTAAGTTGATTCTCAACTTCATTTTTATACAAAGGTGAACTTGTCTATTGCTTCATCCTTACTTTTAAGTAAGTATACATGGCAATATCGAGTAGAATCATCAATAAACGTGATGAAGTACTTGTTCCCACCTCTTGTGGGAGTGGCTTTTAAATCACACATATCGGTGTGAATTAAATCAAGGGGTTCAGTTATTCGTTCAACCGATTTGAAAGGCTTTTTCGTTATTTTGGATTCAACACATGTTTCGCATTTGGATTTTGAATCGATTTTAAACTTTGGAATGCTATTTAAATTGATTAAGGTACAAATTGAATTAAAATTTATATGTCCTAGTCTACCATGCCAAACACAAGAATTTGAAAACTCAAGCATATAAATAGAAGTAGTAGTTTTATTCACTGAATTCTTAACAACAGTTACATTCAATTTAAACATAGCATTGTCAGCATAACCCTTGCCAACATACATTCCTTTCTTAGACAAAATAATTTTGTCCGATTCAATCAAACGAAATCCAAACTTGTTGAGCATCCATCCCGAGACAAGATTCTTACGAATCTCGGGAACATAGAGGGTGTTGGACAGTGTGAGCTCCTTCCTAAAAGTCCACTTCAAGACCACATCGCTTTCCCCCATGATATCCGCAGTCGCATTATTCCCCATATAAAGCTTTTGGTCACCCACCGCCTCTTTAAAATTCTTAAAGAATTGTTTGTTGCCGCAAACATGGCGGGCTGCGCCGGTGTCAACATACCACCCTTTGGGAGCGCCCCCCACAATGTTGACTTCCTCGATGAAAGTTGCTTCCTCGGTTATCATCGCCATGAGAGGAGTGTCATCCTCGTTTACCATATGTGCGCGCGAGCGCTTTGGTTCCTTGCATTGGTTGGCATGGTGCCCGACGCCATTGCAGTTGTAACATGTCCCTCGGAAAGGTGGAGGCTTTTTTTTCACAACCCCTTTCTTTACGCCAAGGTCTATTTTTGCTTTCCCTTTACCGCCATTACCTTTACCATGTTTACCCCCTTTGGAGGATTGTCCATGCTCAACTAAGTTTGCCTTGGCGGAAGCATCCACCATGGTAACTTTTTGAGCCACCTTATTGTCCTCCTCAATACGAAGACGAACAATAAGATCCTCCATGGACATCTCCTTTCGTTTGTGTTTAAGATAATTCTTAAACTCAATCCAACTTGGGGGTAGTTTCTCAATCACCGCTGCCACTTGAAATGTCTCACTAAGTGTCATTCCCTCGGCATGGATATCGTGAAGTATAACTTGCAACTCTTGGACTTGGTTTATCACAGTCTTGGAGTCAACCATTTTGTAATCCAAGAAACGAGCGACAACAAATTTCTTTGTTCCCGCATCCT
The DNA here is from genome assembly GCF_021521415.1 of Bidens hawaiensis. Classification (NCBI taxonomy): domain Eukaryota; kingdom Viridiplantae; phylum Streptophyta; class Magnoliopsida; order Asterales; family Asteraceae; genus Bidens; species Bidens hawaiensis. Next base: position 43,912 of record NW_027505005.1, read on the forward strand.
CCGTTTTGTACTTCTTCTCTAAAGACTCCCATAATTCTTTGGCAGTCTTTATTGAAGTGTACACGTTATACAACGAATCCACAAGGCCGTTTAACACGTAGTTACGACATAAGAATTCCGAATGCTTCCACGCATCTACCGCGCTCAATGTAACATCCCAGCCTCTCGTACCACCAATATTGTCCGCTTTGCCCCCGATGGGTTGCCCATCCGGGAACTCACGGCTTTGTTTTTGGTTGCCCAGGTAGAGACTTCCCAGGTGGTCACCCATCCTAGTACTACTTCCACCTAAGCGCGCTTAACCGTGGAGTTTTCATGTGCTCCACAGCCAACTAAGCCCAAAACGCATTGGTGATTGAAGAGGCAGGACATTTACTTATGAACCAAGGATCTCTCTTGTCCACAGCCGATGTGGGATAGCCTAAGAGTGGGACGATGTTGTGTTTGCCAAGGGTGTTACACTCAATGCTTGAATATCGGTCTCCCCTTCAGCGTTCGTAGCCGGGGGAGAGGATTCCTTCAAGAACCGTGCTAGGTTCAAGGTGGTCAAATAGAAAAACATCTTTTGTTGCCACCGTTTAAAGTGCAGACCCGAGAACTTCTCGGGTATTTCAGCGTGATTAGCCATGGTGGACGCTCCCACCACGGTATTCAAAGGGGTACCGGTAACAGTTTCGCCTGACGGTGTTGCCATTTTTCATGAGAAAAATAAACTTCGCCCAGTTAATAATTCAGAAAATATATAGTGGACGCTCCCACTTTAATTAAAAGTTACTCAAAACTTTTATTACAATTCTTAAATTACTCAAACGAAGGTGTTCTAAGTCCAACTTTGAAGGGACCAACGATGAGTTTTCCTTGAAAAGAATAAAGTTAATTGTAACCGGATTTCAGGTTTACCAAAGTACTCCTTTGAATAAAACCGAAAAAAATGTATATATTTTTTTTAAACCGAACGGTGTTTTAAAATTTTTTTTAAGATTGTAGGACCGTTCGGTATAAAAATAAATAAAACACTTTTAATACGATTACAATATAAAGAATAAACAAAAAACACCTATCTAGAAAGCATTAAATTACAGTACAATTACAACTGAAATAAATCAAAGTACAAAGAATCGGGTAGAAGTAGAAGTAGAAGTTGGTGACCGAGGATCGTGTTGAACACGGAGCCCTTAAAACAAATTCCGAGTCTCTCCTTGTTTTGTTTCCCAGGGTACAACGGCCGGAGCAGTATGTACTGCCGGAGTTGACTAGGCACCCGAATTGGATCGGTTCGTACCTTCTTGGTTGTGTTGGAGAAGATGAAGAAATGTTGGAGAATTTGCAAGCTCTTCAAGTTGCAAAATGGTGTGTCTCAAACCCAAGCCTTGCCTTGGTATTTATAGTGGAGCTAGGATCAAAGACTCAAAACTAAAATTAAATTGCATTAAACGTCTTTAATGCTTTTTATTTTGATTTTGAATTCAATCCGTAACTCCCGTAGAAAAATAAATTGCATTAAACGTCTTTAATGCTTTTTATTCTTATTTTGATTTTCCAACCACTCATCTTTGAGCTTCGATATCTCATTCATCTTAGCTCGGTTTTGGACATGGTTTGACTCGTTGTGATGCTCTCACATAAAGGATAACAAACCCGTAAATAACTATTTATAATACGCAAATATAAATATAATTATTAATGTCCAAAATTAGCAAACTCATTTTTTTGCTAACATTTTTCCAACATTTTTATCCATTGCCAAGTCTAGTTTTTTTTTTCATATATTACTTCAAACTTAATTTGTTGCTTTAGAAACAAATTTCTAGTAATTCAAATCCTTATAGGACTCACTAATTCGTCTATGTTGTCATTTCTTTTGGCAAGACCTAATCATTGAATCCAAATACATTGCTTCATTGTATCTAGGGAGACAATTTACCAATGCCCGCAACACACAACTCAACAATCGAATAAGTGAAATTGCTTTAAGGAAATATAGAGCTCGTCTTGAAGTAATAAAACGTAGAACTTACAAATCAGCAACCGGAAACAACAAAATACACTCTAAAATCTTGAAAATTAAAAATTGACCAGCTCACTATATATAGTCCAGGTACCTTTTACCAACGGGTAGATTTAGGCAATGGATGAACACCAACCAAATTATGAAATAGGTATTACCCTTAAAACCGCCAAATATAAGAAGGAATTAGGGAAAACCAGTGTTGAGGTTAAGGAATTTGAGACAACCCGTTATTATGTTTTACCCCATGTTTTACGAGTTCATATATTAGTTCATTAACATGTTATTTGGTACCATGAATTAACATGTGATTTGTGAATCAGTTCTATGTCACACTTGAAAGGTACTGCGTGATTTAATTTTCTAAAAAATAAAAAATTTATATAACCACCATGAGCAAGATAACTCTAATATAAATAAGAAAGCAGAAGGACAAACCATGATTTCTATTGGTATACTAGTGTCAATCCGATGAGCATAGTAGAGATCGATACAATCAATATCAAGTCTCTGCAAGCTACCTTCACAAGCTGACCGGACATAAGCCGGATCACCACACACCTCAATCTTTCCATCGATACGTCGGTAACCAAATTTTGTAGCAATTTGAGCTTTCTCTCTATATCCTTCTTTCAATGCCTGCAAAATGTCAGTTTTTAAATAAAAATCATAAAAATCAACTAACAAAGCTTCACCTACGAATTACTGACTGTGATTATACCTACGGATGTTTTCTGGTAGAGGTTACTTACCTTGCCAATGAGGATTTCATTGGTGTTAGCTCCATAGAAGTCCGAAGTGTCTAGGAAGGTTACACCTGAGTCGATGGCGTTGCGAATAAGATTGATCGTATCGGGTTCGGGTTTCGATGTCATTCTCATACAACCCAGCCCTTGTGCTGAAACAACAAGACCTCGTGAACCTAACTTCAACTTTGGACCCACAGGCTCCATTGTTGGTTACACTATCTAAAATGTTGAGATTGCATAAACATATAATATATATGTGGTTTTATAATAATCTTTTCAATTTTGGGGAGCATAGTTTGTTAATAGTTTCCTTATTATATTGTATTGGGTTGCTAAAATAATAGCATCCACAAGCTAAGTTTGTATATATTTGGCATTATAGATGCTCCAAACGTGGTTGTAAAATATATTCTATTCATTATCCCATTCTAAAACTTTTTAATTATGCCAAATTTCCTACTACCGACCGTTTTTCCAAAGTGCGCATTTTTAAATAAACATGTTCTGGTTATGCTTTTAAGATAATGGAGTCTCTTACTATTATTTTATTATTTGAAAAACATATTTTATTAAAAAAAACTAGCATGTAGCTCGCACCGAAAAAATCAAAGAAAAGTACACCAAATGACATATTACAAATACACATCAAATGGGAGTAGCCCACTTTTACAAAGATTCTTAGGTTCAAACCTAGACTAAGAACGTATATATTAACGGAAAATAGATTAATAATGTAACATGTTATGAAAAAAGAATTATTCAAGACGACCACTTCAAAGAAGCAAGTTATGCTCTACTTTATCCATACGAAGGATAAAACTTTGATGTCTTCCATGATTCTAAACAAGTTCACCTCTTTTTCATGGAAATTAAAACTCTTAAAGTCTTACCATGCCTAGATGGTCAAATGCACCAAGAAGACTACTTTTAATTAACTTCTTTGTGGCTTTTTTGGAGATAGGGTGCTTGTAATTTCTACAACGGTCCTACGTAGTGGAGCATATGCAGTGGATCGGTGCTCATACGGCTCTCTAGGCTCCTGATGTGGATGAGGAGATTGTCTCTCTACATATGACTGAGGGCGAAAGTCATGTGGACGTAATAGAGCTTGTTTCCAACTTGACTTCCTTCCCACTTCCATGGCCCATGTACCATCTTTTCCACTCAAGAAGGCTTTGGCTATCTCCATAGCCTCTTCCATTGTTTCGGGTAAATTTTTGTTTAGCTCTTCTATCAGTTGTATTGCACCCAAGAAGTGCGTTGTTCAAATGTTAACAAGATGTATTCATTACAATAAGTGCACTAATGAACAAGTTGACTGTGAGCTTGATGAGAAAATCCGAATATATATATATATATATATATATATATATATTGTAATTCGATTATTTGGTTTGCACTAATGAACAAGATGTATTCAATACAAGAAGTGCACTAATGAACCCGCTGCTCCAAATCTGACTTCGGTCATGGTTTGCATTTCGTTTAATATATAGTGTAACTGGAATTCGATTAAGAAATGGGGAATCAGTTAAACCATTACAATATAAAGATTGACCATGTAAAATTAATAACTTTTTTGTACCTAGAGTAGCCTTATAAACTGATGGTGATCAATGATCGATGGATCAAATTTGCAACTGTTAAATACAAATTGTATTATTTCATCTTTTTGGATTTGACCTATCATTTTGGTGAGGATTTAGTCGGTAAAAATATTTTTCCTAGTAGTATACGAATGGGTTAATCATTAAGAAGGTTGAGAGAGAGTGAGCTTTATTTTCCAAATATGCATGGATTATTTTCAAGTCATCAGATGTTTTTCAAAACAAAATATGGTACCAAGAATTACAAGAAATCCCAACTTAAAAGATAAGAGTGTCAAATAACATGGGCACGTGTTTTTATCTAGATTTTATACAACTTAATTACCTTCCCAAGATGACAATGGAGGTGTCTCTGAATACATCCAAGTACTTTGCATGAACATGTCTTTCTCCCTTTACCATGTCATCAAAAGCAAATGATTCAAGTTCTGCAATCTCTTCTTGAGTTAGCTTTATTGACAAAGCTATAATGTTTTGGTTCAAGTTCTCAAGCATTGTGGTTCCTGGTATTGGAACAACATCGGTTCCTTGGTGGTGCACCCATGCCAAAGCTAGCTGAGCCGCAGTGCACCCTTTACGTGTAGCCATCTCGTTAACTTGCTCAAATATGATCTTATTGTGCTCCGCATTAATTAACCTCGACAATCTCTGTGATAAGTTTCATTAAATCATCAAAGTGCAAATTAAATCTTTTGTGAAACATTATTGATAAAGCATATGGGTTGCATCAAACCCTGATTTAGGGTGAAAAACGACTGTGAGCTTGATGAGAAAATCCGAACCATTCAGGTATGGTATCCGATTATGGAACCAACTACCAAGTATGAGTTTGTACAAAAGTTATAGCCAGTTGAGAGGACGAGCATACCTTTCTAAAGTCAATCTCTGATAGGTTTTTCAGAAGTTTAGGACCTTGAGCTAAGAATCCCTTACCAATGGGACTATATGAAACAATCCCAATGCCAAGTTCTCTGCAAAATAGACCATAAGATACCAAATATCATCATCATTGTCATTATTATTATCGCCATCATTGTCATGCGCTATTGCATACTCTTGATTGTCCGGGAAAAAGATAAAAGAACCTGCAAGTAGGAATGATTTCATCCTCTAAATCTCTTGTCCATAACGACCATTCATTTTGTACTGCTGTTATGGGATGAACCTGTTAGATCCGTAGAAAACATTACTATAGAGGGGAGGAGGGGTAGAGGACGACCGAAATTGACTTGGGATGAGAGGATTAGGCATGATTTGATAGACCTAAACCTCTCCGAGGACATGGTTGAGGATAGGAATTCGTGGAGAAGTAGAATTAAAGTTAAGGATTTTTAGAAAGAATTGAATACCTTAGGGCTTAGACTTAACTTATTTAGGTCACATACCATAATGGTATTTCCCTTACATATATTATTATAATTATTATTAGCTTTTATATAGCTGTTAAACTGTGATCTTATTATTAATATTATTATAATTAGTAGTAGTTTTTATATAACTGTTAAACTTTGATTTCCTTTATTTTGCTTCATACACATGTACTTAGAGCCGATGGTCTCTCTGGAAGCCACCTCTCTATTCCTTTGGATAGAGGTATGGTGTGCCTACATCCCACCCTCCCCAGACCCTACTTATAGCTTTGCTGTCGGTGGGATTTTACTAGGTATGATTGATTGATTGATTGATTGTTATGGGATGAACAGCATGAGCCCTTCTAATTGTTGAAGCACATGCTTCGGATAATCCTATAAACTTCACTTTTCCTTCTTCTACCAGATTCTTGAGCTCTCCCATCTTTTTATATTTCAGTTTGTCACATGTAGGTTCAAATACTAAATATTAAAAACTAGGAAGATTCCCGGCGCGTTGCGCCGGAAAGATGTTATTGACAGTCGTACTCGTACAACTTATCAAATTGTGCAGTGCGTCTGCGAGTCGAGGTGAATTCGATCGGCGCCAGGTTACGAAACCAGTGATTACCCCCCCCCCCCCCTCTTCCAAAAAAAACTATGTTAACGCAAAAATGCAACAAATTAACATAACAAAACATGCTTTGTGGTTACGAACCGATGACTCTTCGATTGGTATTTGGTTACGACCCAAACAATAAATCAAACCATAAATTCGTCCACTCTTAAATATATACCAATTGAACATATTTAAGAATTTAAAAAAAATGTCGAACAAAAAAAACACGCACGTTGCAGCTGCGAACTGATACGAATTCGTTGTTTATGGAATCGAGAGATAAAAAAGTTATGAAAACACCCCGCATTGCGTTTGCGAACTAACGCGATTTCAGTCGGAATCGACGTTGTCGAGACTAAATCGTACATAGAAAACCATGTGTTGTGGTGGTGAACCGACACGGGTTCGGTTGGTATTATGTTACGACTCCGAAATTAATTAAAGCAATAAATTAATTCGTCCACACTCAAAATACAAGAAATTAACATATTTACATAATCGATTAATCGACTAAAAATATAGGGGCGTTGTGGCCTTGACCTAACACGAATTCGTCCAGAATCGATGGGCTAAAAATAACTCACGGGAAAAAACCTTGGGTTGCGACCGGGAGCTGACGCAAATTTGACCGAAATCATTTTGACGGTGTCAATGATAAAAAACCCGCATTTTCCGGTAGCGAACCGACACATATTTGAAAATATAAAACAAAATAAAAGAAAATAAGAAGTTTAGAGACCAATCACGTGATTACATCCCCAAACTTTTTAATTATTATATATAATGTTATAAAACAACAGCCCTTGGAATTGACGCAGAACAAAAGCATGACTCACAACCGAAACACGGACTCTAAATGTCAAACATTGTATCAAACCCTTTTTCTGTAAAGAACGTCTCTACTTGACACCCATATTTTAAGGATTATCCTCATACACTACTTTTTGCCTATATTTATATACTGCTCGTATAGGCTGTGCGAGCCTTATAGTACTTGAGTTGTGTCAATTTGTATCGGAAGTTTTCGGTCATTGTTTATGGTGCCTTGTATAGCCCTATACGGTCCGTATAGACAATTTTTTTTAAAAAAATAGACACTTTTATAATGTATTTTGATATCTTTAAACAGAATGTTAGATTGAGTGTAAATGCACTGCCTTACGAGATTATAATTACATATAAACTTTAAGATGAATAAAGTATTGAAATGTTGAATGATATAATTGGATAAATTGAATTTAACATACTTGGTTAAGTAATTTTTAGTTGTACCCTAAGAACCTTCATTTAAGATTATATTATGATGTTTATCTGCAAAAGTTTTCTATATTATCATATAGCCCTATACTACTCGTATAGGTCTTATGGTGTACCCGGTGCTATACGTCTAAGGTACCATACCAAAAAATCTGGTATGAGTATTGGTACATGTTTTTATTGATTTTTGGTACAGGTACAATCGAGTACATATACAGGTACAGATACAGGTACTGTCCCAAGTTCATCCCTACTATACGAGCAATTAAATACATATACGGCTCATATAGGTCTATACGATTATATACGCTGCAAAAAGTATTTTTTTTCATTCGTACACTTGTCAGTCATGCATAGCCTATACGACCTGTATAATGCATAGCCTATACGACCTATATAAGCCTATATGAGCCTTATAGGCATGTCCGGTCAGAATAAGGTTGGTGTAATCAATCCCAATCTTGAATATTGAAAATTGAACCGCTAATCAAATGTGAATACGTCAAACCCTCTTTCTATAGTGATTTGAGAACATCTGATCAATTCCCCACCCCTTTACGACGTTTTCATTCAATTACTTTTTGTCTCCATAACTCAAAACTGAACCATTTCTAGCTTGTTTATCTTCATTCAATTGCTTTATATGCAAATCTATTAACTCATTGATCAATTTCGTATTTTTATCACACAAGGTTGAAAGGTGTATGTTTTTTTTATCCCAAAAACTGTTAACAAATGAAAGCAAGAGGACAAACCGTGATTTCTATTGGAACACTCGTGTCGATTCGATGAGCATAGTAGAGATCGATATCAATATCAAGTCTCTTCAAGCTAGCTTCACAAGCTGACCGGACATAAGCCGGGTCACCACACACCTCGATCTTTCCATCGATAGGCCGGTAACCAAATTTTGTAGCAATTTGAGCTTTCTCTCTATATCCTTCTTTCAAAGCCTACAATATTACAGTAACTCTAAATAAAAATCAACTAACAAGCCTAATCAGTAAATATGTAAAGAGTTCATTAACAGATCACAGACAAAAGTCATGATCCGATAGTCGTGACAAATTTTTTCTAGTAGTGGTTGCAAACAGGGACGGATTTATTCATGTGAGTACCGGGTCAAGCGAACCAGGTGTTTTTCGAACCGTAGTGGAGCATTTAATAGCGACTTTTTTAGCGAACCATGTGTTTCTGGGCTGAACCATATATATAATTCGTTTCAAATATATACATAAAACATATACTGGCTTAGTGGCAAGGCGTGCATTGTGTTTGAGTGCAGACCCGGGTTCGAGTCTCACACAAGACACAACCTTATTTTTTTTTGCCTTTTTCTTTTGTGCTCTATTACCCTTATAAACCTTTCTTAAAAACCCTAAACACCCCCAATTTCCCTCACTGTCTGTCTGTCCACCTCTACCGTAGAGAAAGAAACTCGCCGAGACGCCGACCACCTCACAGTCACACAGACAGACGCCGACCACCTCCAAATCTCCAATTCCATCTGTAGCTCCCACAAATTAAAAACCCTAAATCCACAATACACATCCTCCGGCCTCCGCGTTCGCCGACGGTGACGACTCCGACACTCACAGTCACACAGTCACACCAGAAACTCGCCGTCGCCGTCTCACCGATAGTCCGATACCCTCCGGCAGTCCGGCCTCCGCGTTCAGGTGCGTTCCCGAATCCCGCCCCTTTTGTAGTTCGTTAGAATGAGACTTTTGATGATTGAGTGTTCAAAAAAGATGTTAGTTTTTTAGGGCTTTGAATTTTATTTTTGCTTTTACAGAACTTAAATTTGATAGATTATGGACCGTTTTTTATCGAGAAGGCCACGAGACCCTTCACCATCTAGTAGTAATAATCTGGCAAGAGTCGAATTGGATGATCTTCCATGGGATCCTTCAGATCGAAAGCCGATTTCATCATATCATCCTAATCAAAAAGATGAAATTAGAAGAACATATTTGCTAAGAGGGCCATGTCAACCTATTGGGCATAATTTCCCGCAACGAGATTTTAGTGGTTGCTTAAGAAAATTTCGTCCCGAGTGGTTTAAGACACATGAAAATTGGTTGGAGTATAGTGTTAAAACGGATAAAGCATATTGCTTGTTTTGTTATTTGTTTCCAGAAACTGGTCAAAAAGATGCGTTTGTGACCGATGGATTTGGTAATTGGAGCCATTCTGATAGAATATCCTCACATGTTGGTGGTATTAGAAGCCTTCACAACAAAGCACGTAAAAAAGGTGAGGACTTACTTAAACAAGAACAATCCATACATGTTGTCTTTGACAAACAAACTAATAAACAAAAAAGGGACTATAGACTCCGTTTGAGTACCTCAGTTAGACTTGCAAAAGGTTTGTTGAATGGTGGATTACCTTTTCGTGGTGATGATGAATCTGAAAGTTCACTCTATAGAGGACATTTTATAGAGTTTTTGAAATTGTTGGGAGAAATAAATGAAGATATTGCTAAGGTTATATTAAGTAACGCTCCGGGGAGATGCCAAATGATCGCTCCATCCATCCAAAAAGAGATTTGCAATTGTTTTGCACAAGAAGTATTAAAAAAGATATTCAATGAACTTGGTGATGATGTTTTTGCAATATTGGTTGACGAATCGAGAGATATTTCTAAAAAGGAACAAATGGCCGTGGTTTTAAGATACGTTGATCAATTTGGAATTGTAAAAGAACGATTCATTGGCCTTGTCCATGTCAAGGAAACAACCGCGTCGTCTCTTAAATCTGCAATTGATGATTTATTTGCTCGTTACAACTTGAGTTTGCGGAAGGTTAGAGGCCAAGGATATGACGGTGCAAGCAACATGTCCGGTGAGTTTAATGGATTGAAAGCTTTGATTTTGAAAGAAAATTCTTCGGCATATTTTATTCATTGTTTTGCTCATCAACTACAACTTGTTGTTGTGGCTCTTGCGACAAAGCATCATGACATCTATAAGTTTTTTGATGAAGTGTCGGATTTAACGAATGTTGTTGGTGCTTCTTGCAAACGAGTAGATTTGATTAGAGAAAGTCAAAGAGAGAGATTACATTTGAATCCGGAAATTGAAACAGGGCGTGGAAAAAGTCAAGAATTGTCACTTGCGAGAGCTGGAGATACACGTTGGAGTTCTCATGAAAAAACTCTTTTGCGTTTGCTTGCTTTATATCCTGCCGTTATTGATGTGCTCGAGTACATAGAAAATTGGGGAGAGATACGTGCTCAGAAAAGTCAAGCACATGGCCTTCATGTATACATAAAATCTTTTAATTTTGTATTTTATCTACATTTGATGAAGTACATCTTGGGAGTTACAAACACATTGTCTCAAGCTCTTCAGAGAAAGGATCAAGACATCATGAATGCAGTTGAGCTGGTTAGATCAACCAAAAAAGCTCTTGAAAACTATCGACTTGAAGGTTTTGACTCTCTTTTAAAAGATGTTACATCTTTTTGTGACAAATATGAGATTGAAGTTGTTAACATGGAAGATGAGTATGTTGACCCAAAAAACCGAAGAAGAAAAACAAACATCACTAATCGTCACCATTATGTGGTTAATAATTTCAATACGGTTCTCGATATGCAAATTCAAGAGCTTGGAAATCGTTTTAATGAGGTAACCACGGATTTGCTTACGTTTATGAGTCCTTTGAGCCCGTGTCGTGATTTTCGCCCCTTTCATAAGCTAAACTTGCTAAAGTTGGCCGAGATGTATCCGTATGATTTTAGTTTTGATGAAAGAGACAAACTCATGTTTGAACTTGGCCACTACATTGCTAATGTGAAAGAAGATTCGAGGTTTGACAATCTTAAAGGGGTAAGTGATCTTGCAAAAATGATGGTGGAAACAAGAAAACACATTGATTATCCGTTGGTTTATCGTTTAATAAAATTGTCACTAGTTCTACCGGTTGCAACGGCTAGTGTTGAAAGAAGTTTTTCTTCAATGAAGCATGTGAAGACGGAACTACGTAATAGGATGGGTGACGGGTACATGAATGATTCTTGCATTTGCTACATTGAAAGAGAGTTTTTACTACAAGTTTCGATCGAAGATGTAATGCAACGCTTTCAAAAGATGAAAACTCGTAAAGAACAACTATAAGGTTAGTTTTTTTTTTATTTCGAAAGATTATCGTTTTTAAGTCCCGTGTTTTTTTAGTTTCTAATGATGATGTTTTTTAGTTATTATATCGTTTTTTATTATATGATTAATCTTTCTTGACCCGAACCGTTAAACCAATCCGAATCGTCAACCCGACCCAATTTTTTTATACGCGTTCTTATATATTTAGAGCATCTTAAAATAGCGAACCAGATAAAAAAAAATTCTAAATCCGTCACTGGTTGCAAATTAATAATTACCTTGCCAATGAGGATTTCATTGGTGTCATATCCATAGAAGTCGGAGGTGTATAGGAAGGTAACACCTGAGTCGATGGCATGACGAATCAGGTTGATCATATCGGGTTCGGGTTTCGATGGTCCCCATACCGCTGATCCGGACATACTCATACAACCCAACCCTTGTGCTGAAACAACAAGACCTTGTGAACCTAACTTCAGTTGTGGAACAACAGGCTCCATTGTTGCTTACACTAGCTAAAATGTTGAGAGATATAATATTTGGTTTTATAATAAGCCTTTCAATATTGGCGGCATAACTTATTATAAGTTTCGTTATTATATTGGGTTTGCTATATACGTTGTAAAATATTCCATCAATTATGCCATTCTAAAACTTTTTAAATTTTTAATTATTCCAAATTGCCACCTACCGACAACTTTTCCACTAACCGTTTTCAAAAAATCATGTCAGTTGGGTTAAATAGGAAACTAGCAAGTAGCTATATGATATTTCGGTCTAATGCCATGAAATGATAGTTAAGACTTTAAAATTAAGATCTTATGATCAAAATATGACTCGGTGGGATTTTTTCACAGCAGTGGGTTTCCTCCTTGATGGTGTTCATGATAGGTCAGGCAAAGAATGTCAAAATCAGTATGAACGATTGGCATCCTCTTTTAAAAAGGCTCACGCATACACTTGGGATAGTTGATAGGCATGTATATATAATTCAATATTTAAATGTTTTATTTTACTAGTTTTATTTAGATTTTTGCTAGAATGTTGGTACTTCAAACATGCTTTTGATTTTCAGGTCATGGTACATTAAAGATACATATTTGGAGCTATTATATGCATGTTATGAAGTCTCATGAAGGATACGTGCGTGCAATGGATTAAAATAATAAAAGAAATAAAAAGGTTGGAAAATGGAGTACATGCGACACGTGAGGCAGAGAAGGGAACACCCCGCGACACGAGAAGGAATCCGAGTTTGAGAAACGCGTGGTCGACTATTTTGTCCCCAAGATATGCGAAGAAAGCAAGCAGACCCCTCGCAACGCGCGAGGGACTTAAATATAAGACAAAATAGATTTTGAAGTCCTAATTCAAGATCATCTAACACTCAGCCGTTTTCAAAGCTTCTAGGGGCAATTTTCGACATCCAATCAAGATTTCATCATATTCCTTCATGCTCAATGTTTCAAAAATCCCGAGTAGGCGTCGATTAATCGCTAGCCCCCGCTTCTTTGATTGGGATAATCAGCCAACTAAACGGTCAATGGTCAAATTCGGCAAAAGCATGATTAATCGGACTTAATCGTCCATTTTTTGCGGATGAGGTTCCTAACCAAATTGGTGGTTTTCGACGACATTCCGATCAAAATCAGCGGTTTCCGGCGAGAGTTCAGAAAATTCAACGGTTTCCAGCGAGATTCCAACCAATTTTCCATCAAAATGTGTTTGTGTATGTATAAAACTGAAAATTACATAAAAATGTGTGTGTATATCAAAATGAAAATTATACATTAAAGTCCGATTTTATTAATCCCGAATAATCTCTAGTCCCCACCCCACCACCCGAATAACGACTAACGAATTTTACAACTAGTAAGATTAGATATGAAGATTAAAGATACTATGAAAACCATACGATGCTAAACACCTCGTGATCTTCTTCGGGTAAAAGGTTTTGTACTGTGAACATTTGATTTCAGTTTTAACTATATGTTGGGATTAAATTTGTTAACCCGTTAAGTAACTTAAAATCCAATTGTGGTTTTTTCATGTAATTGATTTTATATTGTTGCTTGCTCATGTTATCGAATCGATTTTTTTTAAAAACCTGTTAATTTCCGTTCTACAATTACCACATGATTATAACATACAAATAGTCATTGTTAATAGCTTCCCATTAGTTAAATGGATTATATGTGATCAGAAAGCTTAAAACCTCAAGAAGTTTACCATTTCTCATATTTGCTAACAAAACTACATCAAAGTTCTTTGTTATTAGAATTTTATATTAAATTTATTTATTTTTAATTGATAATCAATTAAGATAATTACTAAGTACAACCAGGGTCGGCCCAACGTTTTCAGAGGCCTAAAGCGAATTAAAAATTTGAGGCCTTTCAATTTAATCTTTTTGTTTATATAAATTATTCTCTTTTACCTAGGCTTAGTACGAACAATAATACTAATAAGCTAGCATTGCTCTGATTCAGTTGAAATAATATTTCGATTTGCATTTAAAGTTGAACTCCATAAACCTTTTTTTACTCTTTTTGAATGGCCAGGATCACACTTTAAGTTTCGATTTGACAATGTTAGAATGCTTATTATCAAGTATAGTATGATTAGTGATGTTTTGATTTGACAATGTTAGAATGCTTATTATCAAGTATAGTGTGATTAGTAATGTTAAAATTATTAGAAGTTTAGAACCGAAAACAGCCAGAAGTTACACTAAAATTAATAACCAACAAATTGATGGAATAAGAAATGAACCTGAATTGATGTTATTGTCACTGTGCAAAACCAACAGTTAATATTCTTTTGCTTTCATTTGAACAAGAAGCAATCAGCCAACACAAGAAATCATGTCGAACAAGAACTAATGTTGTTTGATTGATTAATGGAAGGTATTCAGTAGCGAATCTTGGACATACACGTCGAGGGGGCGGGATCAATATGTATAAAAGATTCATAAACTAGAGGGGAGCGGACTCAAAATTTCGATCGGAAACGGGTAAATTTACACTATGTATTAAAATTTTCGAGCGGAAAAGGATAAATTTACGCGAGTGAAAAATTGGAGGGGCCAGACTCAAAATTTCGGTTGGAAACGGGTAAATTTACACTATGTGTAAAAATTTTCAGCCGAAAAAGGATAAATTTAACGACCGAGCGAAAAACGTAGGGGTCGGGCTAAAAATTACGATCGGAAACGGGTAAATTTACGCTGTATATAATGATTTTCGGCCAAAAAATGATAAATTTACAAAACCCGGGCGAAAATACGGAGGGGGCGCAGCTACGCCACTTAAGATATTGTCCAACAAGAACTGATGTATTTAACTTGATTTTTTAATGCGTAAATGAAAGCCAAATTGGCTAAGAACAAAAACCATCGTCGAAGAAGGAAAAATAAGTCGAATCATTTGCGGTTTGATTAACTGAAGGTTCTTTTTGATGATTAATCTTTGGGAATTGATTTGTGTCTTTTGATTTCCCCATGTTTAGCCGACCAATTTGTTTCATGATTCAGTTGATTTTTCAATATATAAAAAAGCTTAAAAATTAAATATGGAGGCCTTCTTATCTCGGAGGCCTAAAGCTAAGGCTTCACCTCAATCAACATAAGAGCCAGCTCTAAGTACAACCGTCTAATTGTCAATCAATTCCCTAAGAAGACGATCTTGCTTCCCATTTATATATTTTTAAATTGTTTTTTAGTAGACCATAACATCTACTATGTGTCGATAATTTCAAAAAAAAAAAGAAAAAAAAAAGAAAGAAGAAGTTGTGCTCTACTTTATTTTATCCATAAGAAGTAGTTAGCATAGAAAGGAAAGTACACCCAAATAACATACTACAAATATACATGTACTATTAAAACAAGACAATTTCACATGTCATTAAACTAGATTCTCTACAGACCGTTAAGTGTATAAGTTTTCATTTTTATAATTTTCTCTTCATAAATGATAAAATGAAAAATATGTTGTCAAGTGTACAAGTTTCCATTTTAATAATTTCCTCTTCATAAATGATACAATGAAACATATGTTGTCTGTATGAATCGAACTCACTACCTTGCTATTAAAATGTTTGTGGCTTACCATCTCAACTAAGATGAATTCATGTTAGAGCATTCTCACCTTGTTCCCCATCTCTATATCTATAATGTAACATTACGGAAATTTTGAGCCAAAAATGACAAGTTTTCAAAGTCTATGGATCAATTCTGCCAAATTCCAAACTCCAAGGTTAAAAATGAAAATTCTGATTTCCCGACCCATCGCGCTACGCGATGGATCAGAAAAGAAACCCATCGCGATACGCGATGGG
The DNA here is from genome assembly GCF_021521415.1 of Bidens hawaiensis. NCBI lineage: Eukaryota > Viridiplantae > Streptophyta > Magnoliopsida > Asterales > Asteraceae > Bidens > Bidens hawaiensis. The sequence goes on from NW_027505005.1 coordinate 59,942, forward strand.
GAGTCTGACACGTTTTGACCCGTGTGCCACGTGGCACACGGTGGCATCATCTGCAGCCACGTTTCACCACGTGGCAACACTGCTGCCACGTGGCGCAACGCCTGCCACGTGTCGCCACGTGGCAGGTCTACGTGGTTATTCAGCAGGCCTATATCGCGATACGCGATAGGCCAGCCCAGGGACCTATCGCATACCGCGATGGGAGCCCAAAATTTGTCGAAGGTTCGGGATCTCATTTGATGCGTCCCAAATTCAGTACAACTTTCTCTCTCTAACATCTCTCTAGCCATAATATCATACCTCGAAGTTCGTGCCTTGTTTCCTCGATAAGCGTGTCCCGATATTTCGTTTGTGTACTGACGTTTCCTTGAAGTTTGTGCCACCCTCCACCCACATTTGACCAAGGAAGGTGTTGTTCTCGAATGGCGTGTAGACGTTTGTCGAAGATTGTTGATCATTGGCGTGCTAAGGAAGGCGTACCAAGTTGATCAAGAAAATAAAAGCGGCGTTGGAGTGCTGCTCGAATTCCTAGGGTTTCCATTACGCCAATAAGGTTAGGCGTAACGACAAAATAATATAATATTATATTCAAGGCTTAAGCCTTAAGTCAAGGTTATGCTCGATACCTCGATAAAAAGAAATATGTACATAACAAAGAAAAGAATAAAAGAATGAACTGTGAATATGTATATATGTGTGTAAGTAAATATATAAATTCTTTGTTATGGAACTATTATTTAAGCAATAATGAGTATTCTTAAATAATAAAAGAAAAAGAATACGTTTCTTAGAGAAGAAGAAATGTCGGATTTTTTATATAAACTAAAGGTTTATAAATTACTTTTAAACTAAAGGTTTTCAAGTAAATGAGATATATGAACTAAAGGTTCATCGAGGTATAAAACAAGACTAAAGGTCTTAAGCCGGATTGTATATCCGACTAACAAATATTTATACTCGTACTATAGGTGCGAGATAAAAAGGGAAAGACCCTCGGACGGTGAGTGAAGCCGATCCCAAAGCGAAAAGGTGAATACCCACCCAAACTTTTATAAACTTGATTTCAAATGAGTCAAACGTATTATATGAAAATTGTTTATAAGGAACTATGTGTTCCTAAAACCGTTATAAATAAGAGTATAAACCTAGCCCTCAGGCTGTGGTATACGTGTGTCTGGATCCTTACATAGGTGGTACTACGCGGTAGGCACACCGCACCACCCTTGGTCGTAGGACACTCTCCTGCAGGGAGTACGACCTTTATGTATATTTACGGGTACTTAACTTAGTCGAACGCTACGGTGTTTGCTGAGGTGACCTAGAGTAGAGACTTGAGTTTATAAATGTGTTGTTTTAACTTTGTTATTCCTAAGCCACGATGGGCCGAGGCAGGCGTAGCCTCGAGGGGTAATAAAGTAAAAGAAATTATTTTAGCGTCAGCGTGTTCACCAGCATTCGTTGCTGACGTATTTTATTTACATTTTGCAGGTGAACAAAGTTAGCGCTTGGAATGACGAAGTACTATGATATCTGATGGCTCGGATTTATTTTGTTAACTTAAATGGTGGTTTGTAATTAAAACATGTAATGCTTTTGTTATAACTTAAACGGGTATTTTATAATCCCGTCTTTTGAGTATATATATAAATGTTACATTTTGATCCTTCAAGTTTTATAAAGTCTTCCGTAAATTAACCCAACTCTGATTTATTTACAAATATGCTACCAACTGTTGGTAGCACTCCTAGGCCCTAAGATGGGGGTGTGACAGGTTGGTATCAGAGCCATCGATCTTAGCGAATTGGGTATCATAAAACAATACCTAAGCTTCGATCCAAGTATAGGAAATAATTGTTTAATTGTTTTAGGGATAAGATAGGCTGGTAACCTTTCTTTCCCTCTCCACATTCTAAACCACCCTTAATAGATGTCATTCAAAGCTCATATGGAGAATTATGTGCGCAAGGCAAAAGAGGCCGGAATCGCCGAACCTTACCCCGAGGACAACATGAGTGATGGGTATTATGAAGCATACTTCGATCAAGATGTAGAACATGACCTAACCAAACCTGTGTACTACCCAATAGACGTTCCCGATAGTCCACCGAAACAAAGGATTGAGCCGCCAAGGCACTCAAGTTACCATCCCCCAACAATACCAATGTATCATCTATCTGAAGTACCGACGTACCACCCATCGGAGGTTCCCACTTACCAACCCTCGGAGATACCGGCAATACTATCCAACCGGGTACCTACCACCAAACCCTCACCCATCCTATGCTTTCCTTTCCAACTTACCTATCAAAGAAGAATCAAGATCCCCATCCTCTGACTGGATGAAATGCCACTCTGATCAACGGCGATGGCATACCGGAAGCTCCACTTTCAATGAAGTCAATTCCCAACCAAACAAAGGCGAAGGACCGTCCCGCAAACCTAGAATGAGGGTGATGATACCCTGTGAAAGCTTCTAGATGCCTCCGATAAACAATCATACCACTCAGCAAATGGAAGAGGAGGAACCTAAAGAAGAAGAAGAACCCGAAGAGGAAGATGAGGACCCCGAAGTAGAGGAGGATCCTGAGGAAGAGTCTGAACCGGAAGAAGAGCATCCCGATAATCCTAACGAGATATCAACATCAATGGAGGGATCACTCACTTTCCAAAATCCAAGCTATGGTTCTGTTGATCCATATGTTCAATATCTAAAAAAACTCAGAAACCAAGCTTCATCAAGTTTTCCGCTATTCCAAGGAGTAATCCCAACAGAAGAGGAACAAGCTGACGAGATTCGAGAGCAAAATCAAGCTGCTAAAACCTATCTTTACCTTGCATCCGACATGACTTACGTTCCGTATCCAGAACCAAGGAATCACTATGAGATGGTGACATTGGGTTACCGCGACCCACCTCCACAATATGGATACCCCAACGTAGTCCCACAGTCATATGAAGAACATTTGGACCACGCTCTACATGAAACGGACGATTGGAGAAAGAAGGTGGCCGATGAAGGAAAGAAAAAGAAGAAAATGGGAGAAACACTCCTTCGCAAATGTGGCAAGTTAACGAAGGTTGTGAAGAAGTTCTTGAAGGATTGAAGACAATGGATGTGACGAGAAAGTGATATGTGTTAAAGTAATCCTATGTGTTATATGTTGTATGAATAATAAAGAACGTTTGAAACGTTCTCATGTAATGATAGGATGATCAATATATATATATATATATATATATATATATATATATATATATATATTCATCAAAACGATATATATATATATATAGGTGTTGTAAAATAAAATATATATATATCATTTGTGATATATATATTAATGTGAAATAAAGACATATGTTTAATATAAGAAAGAGAAATCTGCATTTTGTCTCCCTGGTATATAGACCACTTCGACAGGTTAAACACTGAAAAAGATTTTGCGAAATATGGACCACTGTGAAATTTTGGCGGGTCAGTCTGTGCCCATCAGTTAAATATTTTCGTTAAAGTCCGTTGATTTGAAGGGTATTTTAGACTTTTTACAAATATAATTTTGGCCGGTCACATCTGTGCCCCTCTGTTAGTTATATTTTTTAAAAGCTTGAAAAAACCAGCTTGCCGGGAAAAATGACAGTCCGACCACCGGGTATTATCTTCTTCCTCCTTCCTCCATACTTTTCCCCCTTCTCCACCCTCCTTCCTCCCTCTTTCCTTCCTTCGTTTCTTACCCAACTCAATCACCACAATTTCCCCACAATTTCCCCACTATTTATATACATACACGACACCATCACCATCACCCATCACCAACACCATCACCGACGCCATCTCCATCGTAATCTCCATCTCCATCATCAACACCGACCCACGCCGCCACCACCGACGCCGAGCCGCCATCCCCATCCACATCCGACGCCGCCATCCACCGCCGTACGATGGTTTTCGTTTTCATTATTCGGTTCACATGTTTAATCGGAGTCCCACTTGCAATGAGTCTCCGAATCCGGTTTCGGATTCGTCGAATTTCTGTCCGTGTTGTTGTTAATGTCACCGGTCAAGTCTGGTTGGCGTTCCGTAGAACGTGGAATCTCGACCCGCTTCTCCTACCGTAGTGTTCGGGGTCGAGGTCGGCGCGTAAAATCCCGAAGATTATAATTCGGGTGTTTTGATATATGTGTTTATGTATTGTGTTTATGTTTTGTGTATGTGTTTATGTGTTTATGTATTGTGTAATATATATAAAAGAATGGTTGTGTTCATTGTGTGCTCGGGCTCGGGTTTGGGGATAACTAAAAAACGAGTCGGTTCGGTGTTTTAGGGCGTATAGTTTACTAGAAAACGACCCGTTTTGTCGTTTTTGAGCTAAAATTACAATAAAAAAAAACCCGTTTTCGTCGTTTTTGAGCTAAAATCACAATAAAAAATGGCCCGTTTCGTCGTTTTTGAACGAAAAGTTTACTAAAAAACGGCCCGTTTCGTCGTTTTCGAACCAAAAGTTTACTTAAAAACGAGCCGTTTCGTCGTTTTTGAACGAAAAGTTTGTTAATAAACGACCCGTTTCGTCGTTTTTGAACCAAAAGTTTAATAAAAAAACGAGCCGTTTCGTCGTTTTTGAACTAAAAGTTTGTTAAAAAACGACCCGTTTCGTCGTTTTTGAACTAAAAGTTTGTTAAAAAACGACCCGTTTGGTTGTTTTTGAGCCAAAAGTTTAATAAAAAACGAGCCGTTTCGTCGTTTTTTAGTGAAAAGTTTATTAAAAAACGAGCCGTTTCGTCGTTTTTTAGTGAAAAGTTTACTAAAAACAAGCCGTTTCGTCGTTATTTAGTGAAAAGTTTACTAAAAAACGAGCGGTTTCGTCGTTTTTTAGTGAAAAGTTTATTTAAAAACAGGTCGTTTCGTCGTATTCGGACTCGTTTGATTTTTTAGAAAAAATTGGCCGTTTAAAAAAACCCGATCTTTGTAATCATGCAAATATTATATACAGCATATATATATGTAAGGCCCCGTTACCGGTAGCCCTACTTTCGTGTTGGATTTACTCATAAACACAGTTCTAAATATCAGAGTTAATTAAAACTTTACGCGGAATATAAAACTTTCATAAAACATTACATAATTCATAACTTGTCTCAAAACATCCTTTGTCTTTCAACATTAAAGCATTAAAATTAAAACATCATATGTCTTCAGATGCCAGACTCTTATTCTTCTGCCATGTGTCCCCACTCAAGCCAGCTGTCTCATCCTACTCACCTGCGTGCATACTAAAAGTCAGCTACGCTGAGTGAGTTCTAGTTAATCATACATTATACAATACACGATAACTTATATTCTTTCATTCATACTTTCTTACTTTCACATCTTACGTTATAAAGAGCATTACGCCCTACATTCCTCGAGTATTATTAGGGCTCGGTACCCTCCTTCCTCGAGTATTATTAGGGCTCGGTACCCTCCTTCCTCGAGTATTATTTGGGCTCGGTACCCTCTTTCCTCGAGTATTATTAGGACTCGGTACCCTCTTTCCTCGAATATTAGTAGGGTTCGGTTCCCTACTTCTCGAATATTAGTAGGGTTCGATTCCCTCTTCGTTACCATACAACCATACATCATACCTCGAGTATTATTAGGGCTCGGTACCCTTTTCGTAACCATACAACCATACAAACATCATTTCCTTCTTTTATTAACTTTATCACGTTCATACATATAAGCATACATATCATACTTACCTTATACATAGCGTTACAACCTGACAGTACGTGCAATATCCGAAGATCGTTCACGTACTAACAAGCAATCATTCATACATTTCACATCATTCATATAAGGCATACACTTATCACTTAGGATAAGTGTATTAACAAACATATAGAGTATGCACACAGCCCCGAAAACATAACACAGAAGTGGGGCTAGAAACTCACCTGAATCCTGTTACGCTCTCCGTTAATAGTTATTCCCTTCTTGAGCTGTGCACGGCTAACTGTATAATATTTACGCGTATCAATTAACTACTACTACTCATGTTGTATTTCTATCTTTATATGACCCACAACGAACGGGGGTCCGGGGGCAGCGCCCCTGGCAGCGGGGTCTAGGGGCGGCAGCCCCTAGCAGGGTCCAAGGGGCAGAGCCCCTGGCTGGGGTCGAGCTGACCTTAACACATTTTTCATTAGGTTTTTAATTTATTTTCTAAATTGCTAACCCCAGCGAACTTATCATTAAGCGAACTTAACAATAAGCGAACTTAACAATAAGCGAACTTAACATCAAGCGAAGTTAAGTTTGGCGAAGTTAACCTTGAGCGAACTTATGCCAGGCGAAGTTATCAGTTAGGCGAACTTAGCCTTAGGCGAAGTTATCAATTTAGGCGAACTTAGCCTTAGGCGAAGTTATCAATTTAGGCGAAGTTATCAATTTAGGCGAACTTAGCCTTAGGCGAAGTTATCAATTTAAGCGAACTTAGCCTTAGGCGAAGTTATCAATTTAGGCGAACTTATCAGTTTGCAGGCGAAGTTGCCCAGTTCGCATGCGAAGTTGCCCAGTTCAGCTACGGGTTTGGTTTTTATCAAGCATTTTGGCGATTTTAATACCCTTGTTATGGTTCGAAATCACCCACTAACGTTCCCTAACCATTTCGTTCGTATATATATCCCGTATATACTATAAAGCTTGGATCTTTAAGCTTAAGGACCTTCAAAAGGCTAAACGTTCAATAAAACGTAAACTTTAAAGGTCAAGAACATACCTTTTATACGTTCGGTGTGGTCGCGGTTTGCTTGGTTATCTCGTATATAGAAGATCTAATAATGGTTGGCTCGATTTTGGTCTTGGACGTCTCTCTCTCTCTCTCTCGGCCGAAATATGGTGTGTGTGTGTGTGTTTGGAGTGTGTTAGAGAATAAGATGGAAATGATAGTTAGGGTTTTAGGATGGGTTAAGGGGATATTTATATCCCTTAAAGCCCATGGACCTAAGGCCCATTACCCTTAATCCATCTTAATTAATCCAAGTCCATGGTCCGTTCTATACTCGATGTTATTTAATAAATAACGCGAAACCATTACCGGTACTTTTCTAGTCAACGACACCTATGCTAGAGTTTTATTCGATTCGGGTGCCAATTTGAGTTTTATAGATTATAGTTTTTGTAGTCTATTAAACGAACCATTAACAAAATTAGATAAAACTCTAAGCGTCGAGACTGCTAGTGGCGAAATCATTAAAATCTCTGAAGCCCTTGAAAACGGAAAAATCCTTCTAGCTGGTTATATTCTGCCTATTTGTTTGTTGCCCATGAGTCTGGCTGGTTTTGATATTGTACTTGGTATGGATTAGCTATCCGATAACCATGGTCGTATCATCTGCGATAGCAAAACCGTTGAACTTCAAGCCCCTGATAAACGAATGATTCGAATTGAATGGGACAAAGAAGCTGGCCAAGTTAGCATAATCTCCATGATTAGGGCTAACAAATGTTTGAATCAAGGATGCCTCGCATTCATGGCCTACGTCACTAAAGAGTCCAAGCCAAAAGAAATCACAGACGTTCCTATCGTTTCCGACTTTTCTAACGTTTTACCTGACGAACTTCCTGGAATACCTCCCGATCGCGAAGTAGAGTTTAGAATCGATCTCATTCCTAGTACTGCTCCAATCGTCAAAGCTCCATATCGCTTAGCGTCAACTGAGATGAAGGAATTAAAGAAACAACTCGATGAGCTCTTGGAGAAAGGTTTCATTCGACCAAGTTCGTCACCTTGGGGAGCACCAATTCTATTCATTAAGAAGAAGGATGGATCTATGCGTATGTGTATCGATTATCGTGCATTAAACAAAGTCACAATCAAAAATCGTTATCCACTCCCTCGAATCGATGATCTTTTCGACCAAATTCAAGGTGCTAGCTTCTTTTCTAAAATCGATCTTCGTTCCGGCTATCACCAACTCAAAGTCCAATCAGAAGATATTCCAAAGACCGCGTTTCGAACAAGGTATGGACATTATGCGTTCACGGTCATGCCGTTTGGACTTACTAATGCCCCAGCTGCGTTCATGGACATGATGAACTGAATCTGTATGCCTTACTTGGATAAATTTGTTATCGTCTTCATCGACGACATACTTATTTATTCTAAGTCAAAGGCTGATCATGAAGTCCATCTTCGAACTTTGCTTGAAATTCTAAGAACCGAGAAGTTGTACGCTAAGTTCTCGAAATGCGAGTTCTGGTTGCACGAGGTGCAATTTCTTGGTCACATCATCAATGCCAACGGTATTCAAGTGGACCCCGCTAAGATTGAAGCTATATCTAAGTGGGAGGTCCCAAAGTCGCCAACCGAGATTCGAAGTTTCTTAGGTTTGGCTGGCTACTACCGTTGATTCATTGAAAACTTTTCTCGAATCGTTTTTTCCCTAACTTCCTTAACACGCAAAAACATCAAATATGAATGGGGAACGAAGCAACAAGAGGCGTTTGATATACTTAAACAAAAGCTCACCGAAACACCTATACTGGCCTTGCCAGAAGGTACTGAGGATTTTGTAGTATTTAGTTACGCGTCTCATTCCGGCTTGGGATGCGTACTAATGCAACACAAGAAAGTAATCGCCTATGCCTCTCATCAACTAAAGGTACACGAAAAGAACTACACGACTCACGATCTAGAGTTGGGCGCCATAATCTTTGCACTTAAGATATGGAGGCACTATCTCTATGGAGTAAGATTTACCGTGTACACTGATCATAAAATCTTGAAACACATTTTCGATCAAAAAGAGCTTAACATGCGCCAACAGCGATGGATGGAAACTCTCAATGACTACGATTGTGAGATTGTTTACCATGAAGGCAAAGCCAACGTCGTGGCCGATGCCTTAAGTCGTAAGGAGCATGAGAAACCAAAAAGAGTCCGAGCATTAAGGCTAGAACTCCAAATCGATCTTATTGACCAAATCAAATCCGCTCAAACTCAAGCGACCAATGAAAACCAAATTTCTGATGAAAAACGCAATCAAACCATTGACTCGCTAGTCAAAGGTGACGGCGGTATCCTTAGACTCGGAAATAGAATTTGGGTACCAATCATTGTAAATTTGCGTGAGAAAATTTTTAATGAAGCTCACAAGTCCAAATGCATGATGCACCCCGGTAGTGACAAAATGTATCATAATCTCAAATCGAACTACTGGTGGAATGGAATGAAAAGGGATGTCGCTTCACATGTTGCGAAATGTTTGACATGTTTGCAAGTCAAGGCTGAACACCAAAAGCCTTCGGGATTGCTTTAGCAACCCGAACTTCCTATATGGAAGTGGGAGTTAATCACTATGGATTTCATTACCAAACTCCTAAAGACGACTCGACAACACAATGTTATTTGGGTGATTGTGGATTGATTAACAAAATCCACACACTTTATACCCATCAATGAGTCGTATTCAATGGATAGACTAGCGTGTATTTATGTAAACAACATTGTTGCTTTGCAAGGAGTACCGCTGTCTATAAATTCTGACTGAGACAGTCGTATTACGTCTCACTTTTGGAAAAGCTTCCAATAAGAACTTGGCATAAAACTAAACCTTAGAACCGCCTATCATCCGCAAACCGATGGGCAAAGCGAAAGGACAATTCAAACATTGGAAGACATGCTTTGGGCTTGTGTGATTGATTTAAGTGGAAGTTGGGATGACCACTTACCCCTAATGGAATTCTCGTACAATAATAGCTATCACACAAGTATTCAAGACACACAATTTGAGGCGTTATATGGTCGTAAATGTAGAACGCCCATGTGTTGGTCTGAAACGGGAGACAGTCAATTATCTGGACCCGAGATAGTCCAAGAAACCACCGACAAGATTCTACAAATTCGAGAATGACTTAAGACGGCACGTGATCGCCAAAAAAGTTACGCCGATATCCGTCGTAAGCCATTGGAATTCAAAGTTGGTGACAAAGTATTATTGAAAGTCTCGCCTTGGAAAGGCGTCGTTCGATTCGGTAGGAAAGGAAAATTAAGCCCTCGATTCGTTGGACCTTTCGAGGTACTTGAACGAATCGGCACTGTTGCATACAGTCACACCCCCATTTTAGGCCTAGGAGTGTGATCATTAGTTGGTACTATGTTTGTAAATAAATCAGAGTTACGGTTTATAGCGGAAGACTTTTATAAAATATAAGGATCAAACTTGTAAATATTTATATTACAAAAAGACGAGACGAAAGTCTCGTTTAGTATTTACTTGTTTATATGTTTTACAAAAACATCATATTTTAATATTCAAACAATATTATCCGAGCCATCGGATTCTTGAGCTCTTCGTCCGTCAAGCTATATTCTTGGTCACCTGCAAAATGTTATAAAATACGTCAGCAACGAATGCTGGTGAATATGCTGGCGCTAAAATATTTTCTTTTACTTAATCACCCCTCGAGACCACGTAAGTCTCGGCCCATCTTGGCTTAGGAATAATCAAGTTAAACAATCATCATAAACTCGAGTCTCTACACTAGGTCACCTCAGCAAAACACTGCAGCATTTCGACATAACTTAGGTACCATAAATATACACATGGTCAGTCTCACTCGGACGTAACTTAGGCCCGGACCATCATGGCTGGAGGTCGTGACCAAGCGTGGTGCGATGTGCCAACCGCATTCCACATATGTAAGAATCCAGACAAATGTATACCACAGCCTGAGGGCTAGGCTTATACTCTTATTTACAATGTTTTTAGAGACACATAGTCTCATGTAAAGTTTTACACATAACACGTTTGTTTGTTTGAAAACAAATTTATATAAGTGGGGCGTATTCACCTTTTCAATGGGATCGGCTTCCAACACCGTCCATGAGTCTTTCTCTTGCTATCTCGCATCTATAGTACGAGTATAACTTTTGTTAGTCGGATACACGATCCGGTTTAAGACCTTTAGTCTTATTTATCTCGATGAACCTTTAGTTCATTATCTCTTTTTACTTTAAAACTTTTAGTTAAAAAAGTAATCTTTATAAACCTTTAGTTTATTTATAAAAACCCTACGTTTCTTCTTCTTTAAGAAACGTATTTCTTTCTTTATTATTTTAGTATACTCATTATACCTAAATAATATATTTAATAACAAAGAATAATCATATACATATATATACTCACATATATATTTCTTTTTTCTTTTTCTTTATTTTCTTTGTTACATATTTCTTTGTTTATCGAGAATAACTTCGACTTGGGGTATTAAGCCTTTATAATATTTTATTATTATTTTATTCGGGCATTATGCCTACCTTTGTCGGCTTAATAAACCCTTTTCACTCGGGCAGCAATTCGACTCTATTTCTTTATCAACGCTCGATTGATCAACCCTTTGCTTGGACACACGAATCGAACACCAACACTTCTCGGCACGCTCTTCGAGATGATCGTCGGGATGCCAAGACAGCAACTCTTTCTTATTTATAATGTTGTCGGGGAGTGGCACGAATATCGAGGTATAGCACGCTTATCAAGGAATCGGGACACGGTTATCGAGATGGATCGAGGGCACGTTTCCCAAGGTCTAGTGAGAGGTTAGAGAGAGTAATGTGTGAAAATTGAGGTGTGATGGATCTGAATTCGTGGCCTTCTATTTATAGGTTGATTTTGGACCTCATCGCGGTACGCGATGTGTTCCCTGGCTAACCTATCACGATATAGGTTAGCTGAGTCACTGTGTAGACCTTCCACGTGGCAGGCGCCGTGCCACGTGGTGACACGTGGCAAACGTGTTGCCACGTGGTGACACGTGGCGGCAGACGTTGCCACCGTGTGCCACGTAGCACACGTGTCACTGCGTGTCAGACACTCCATCGCGATACGCGATGGAGGTCTCTCTTGATCCATCGCGTAGCGGGATAGGTCAAGAAGACAGATTTTTCATTTAAGCTTCTGGAGTTTGGAAATTTACAGAATTGGTCCCTTAACTTTGATTCTTGACATTTTTAGCTCGATATTTTCCGTAATGTTACTTCCTCCCCACCTTAAAACAAATCTCGTCCTCGAGATTGCTTACAAGAACAAGTGGGGGTATTTCTTTCTCATTTCGGAATCGAGTTCCCAAGTATACTCGGGCCCTCCTCGTGAGTCCCATCTTACTTTCACAATTTTCAAAGTTCGTCTTATAAGTTTCTTCGTTTTAGAATCTTCTATTTGTATTGGTCTTTCAATGAATTTTAAGTTCTCGTTAATTTCTACATCATTTAATGGCATTGAAAGAGATTCGTCGGCTAGACACTTACGCAGATTCGAAACATGGAATACATCATGTATCCCTTGCATTTCCTCGGGCAGTCGCAAACGATATGCAACAGTGTCGATTCGTTCAAGCACCTCGAAGGGTCCAACGAATCGAGGACTTAAATTTCCTTTCTTGTCGAAGCGAACTACGCCTTTCCATGGAGAGACTTTTAATAGAACTTTGTCACCAACATGAAATTCTAACAGCTTACGACGGATATCGGCGTAACTCTTTTGGCGATCACGTGCCGTCTTAAGTCGTTCTCGAATTTGAAGAACTTTGTCGGTGGTTTCTTGGACTATTTCGGGTCTAGAAAATTGATTATCTCTAGTTTCAGACCAGCACATGGGCGTTCTACATTTTCGACCATATAACGCCTCAAATGGTGCGGCTTGAATACTCGTGTGATAACTATTGTTATACGAAAATTCCATTAGGGGTAAGTGGTCGTCCCAACTTTCACCTAAGTCACACAAGCGCGGAGCATATCTTCCAACGTTGAATTGTCCTTTCGCTTTGCCCATCGGTTTGTGGATGATAGGCAGTGCTAAGGTTTAGTTTCGTACCGAGTGCTTGTTGGAAGCTTTTCCAAAAGTGAGACGTAAAGAGACTGTCTCGATCAGAGATTATAAATAGCGGTACTCCATGCAAAGCAACGATGTTGTTCACACAAATACGCGCTAATCTATCCATTGAATACGACTCATTGATAGGTTTGAAATGTGCAGACTTTGTTTAACGGTCCACAATCACCCATATAGCATTGTTTTGTCGAGTCGTCTTTGGGAGTTTGGTTATAAAATCCATGGTTATTAACTCCCACTTCCATACGGGAAGTTCGGGTTGCTGAAGCAGTCCCGAAGGCTTTTGGTGTTCAGCCTTAACCTTTAAACAAGTTAGACATTTCGCAACATGCGAAGCGATGTCCTTTTTCATCCCATTCCACCAGTAGTTTTGCTTGAGGTTTTGATACGTTTTGTCACTACCGGGGTGCATTATGTGTAACAACTCAGATTTTAGATTATAATATTATTATTTACCCTACTCGTTTTTATATTCGGGAAATTTTGAACGGCAAAATATCGCGTTATTTGAGTCATTATTATTTTATTATTATTTGTTATAATATTTTCTTAATATATATAAAACAACTTTGAAAAATATACAATTTTAACCAATACAAACCTTTAACCTGTTTATGTTTCCAACAACATAGTAGAGGGACCATTTTCTAAAATATGATATATTAATATCTTTTAACCCATACCCAATATCCATATCCTATTACCAAACCCGTTAACACGATCCATATTGAACACGTGACCCATTCAATTAACTTGCACCTTAATTCTCATCACCTATATAAACATCCTAACATTGTAATTAAACGTTGCTGCACAATCATCATCACCTCGAAATCAAATCCCTAACATCAATTGTTATTCAACTGTCTGCAATCATCTCAACCTGTTCGTGCATGAGCCGCGGCTAGATTATCATCATTCACTATCTAAACATCATCCTTCCTGCTAATTTTTACATGCATTCAAATCGCCTTAATCCACTTTATAATAACCCTAAGATGGATTGAACGAACATCAAGCCGTTTAGCAAATTGAGGATTCTAGGGTTTATATTCATAATAGGATCTCAGATCTGTTGATTTATAGAGTATTTTTTTATGTTGTTACTAACTGATACCCCAGCGCAGTTGGTCTGGGGTTTGTATGTTAAACATCGTGCCGGTCTTCTGCGCGGGTTCGAGGCCTGACAGATTTATTTTTGTATGGTTTTTTGTTAATTTAAGCTTTTTAACCTTTTTAAATCATATAAATCAATATACTAATATATTTAATCAATTGATATATTAATTCATCAGTATTTTATAAAACCAATACCTTAGCCGATTAATTTTTCCGAACCTTGGTTAAACCACATATATATGTATATATTTATATATTGTATATATATATATATATTAGATTATTAAAATTTATAAAGGTTTTATTATTTTAGAAGAGTTTTAATCTAAGATATACATCTAATATAATCTTGTTGTGTAACGTATTAAAAGTATAGCTTAAGTATTTTATAAAATATTATATTTTATATAAATATTATTAATTATTAACTATTATTTATTATTAGTAATATATAAATACATTAAACTAATAAAGGTTTACAAACTATAAAGTTTACAAATATTTATTTAAGTATTTTATATAATTAAATCATATTATAAAACTATGAGAATAAAATTAATAATAATACTATTAATATATAACTTTCGTAAGAGTAGACCCGATCATCAAATACCGAACCTCTATCTAATTTTAGCTTCATTATTTCATTCATATTTATTCCTCAACTATTGTTACTTAGGACTTCTTGTCGATAACTTCCGAAAAGCGTAACTCTTGTTTACTACCGTTCTTACCACATTCGTTTATCTCTTGCTTATTGCTAAGGTGAGTATTTCACTCCCCTCTTTTACTTATTTTAACCGTTTTGGGGACATATGCGATCGTAGATATTTTTATATTATATATTACTCAACCGCATCTGTTTATCCTTGTGTGTTTATCAGTTTGCCTAACTTGCTATTTGCTTACTTGCTTATTTGTATGCTATTGCTTACATCGGCAACTGATGTCCATTTTTATGGCAACGGTTTAGTCCTTTCTTGGTAACCAATGTCCATTTATATGGATTGGTTGAGCCCTTTCTTTATGGTTAGCTTTCTTTATAATTGTTTGATTGTTATGTGCTATGGCTTATCTATATATTCTCACAGGAACAGTTTGCACTTTTACATATTATCATTATAATGTCTCAAATCTGGTGTTATACTCACTCAACCTTGTATTGACAAAACTATTCTATTTTCAACGCATATGCAGGTTATCGCGTGACGTGATTATCAAGATTGTTGAAGCAACTTAGGATGCATGTTAGAGAAAAAGATA
Organism: Bidens hawaiensis; assembly: GCF_021521415.1. Taxonomy (NCBI): domain Eukaryota; kingdom Viridiplantae; phylum Streptophyta; class Magnoliopsida; order Asterales; family Asteraceae; genus Bidens; species Bidens hawaiensis. Next base: position 75,191 of record NW_027505005.1, read on the forward strand.
CAAGAATTAGATTTGAATGTTTATTTTACTTTTTTGCTTATGAGTTTGATGTACTTGACTATTTAATAAAAATTTAATAGATATTGACACGTTAATATTGCATATAGTAACCTTTGAAAAGCTATTAGCAATCAGTCCGCCTCGGCATTTCCGCCATAGGTTGGGGTGTGACATCATGTATTTGGACTTATGGGCTTCGTTCATAATCTTTTCACGCAAGTCCCTAATGATTGGTATCCAAATTCGGTTTCCCATTCTAAGGATACCATCGTCACCTTTGACTAGCGAGTCAATGGTGTCGTTACGTTTTTCATCAGAGATCTTGTTTTCATTGATCGCTTGAGTTTGAGCAGATTTGATTTGGTCGATAAGATCAATTTAAAGTTCTAACCTTAATGTTCGGACTCTTTTTAGCTTTTCGTTCTCTTTACGACTCAAGGCGTCAGCTACAACGTTGTCTTTGCCTTCATGATAAACGACCTCGCAATCGTAGTCGTTAAGAGTTTCCATCTAGTGTCGTTGGCGCATGTTAAGCTCTTTTTGCTCAAAGATGTGTTTCAAGCTTTTATGATCAGTGTACACGATAAATCTTACTCCATAGAGATAGTGCCTCCATATCTTTAATGCAAAGATTATGGCGCCTAACTCTAGATCGTGAATCGTATAGTTCTTTTTGTGCACCTTGAGTTGACGAGAGGCGTAAGTGATTACTTTCTATCGTTGCATTAGTACACATCCCAAGCCATAATGAGACGCATCACTAAAGACAACAAAGTCTTCGGTACCTTTTGGTAAGGCCAGTATAGGAGCTTGGGTAAACTTTTGTTTAAGTATATCGAACACCTCTTGTTGTTTCGTTCCCCATTCATACTTGATGTTTTTGTGAGTTAACAAAGTTAGGGGAACATCAATTCGGGAAAAATTTTCAATAAACCTACGGTAATAGCCTGCCAATCCCAAGAAAATTCGAATCTCGGTTGGCGACTTTGGGATTTCCCACTTAGCGATAGCTTCAATCTTAGCGGGATCGACTTGAATACCGTTGACATTGATAATGTGACCAAGAAATTGCACTTCGGGTAACCAAAATTCGCATTTCGAGAACTTGGCGTACAACTTCTCGGTTCTAAGGATTTCAAGTAATGTTCGAAGGTGATTTTCATGATCGTCCTTAGACTTAGAGTAAATGAGTATATCTTCGATGAAGACGATAACAAATTTATCTAAGTAAGGTTTAAAGATACGATTGATCATGTTCATGAACGCAGCCGGCGCATTAGTAAGTCCGAATGGCATAACGGTGAACTCGTAATGGCCATACCTTGTTCGAAAGGCGGTTTTCGGAATGTCTTCGGATTGAACTTTGAGTTGGTGATAGCCGGAACAAAGATCAATTTTAGAAAAAAGCTAGCACCTTGAAGTTGGTTAAATAGGTCATCGATTCGAGGAAGTGGATATCGATTCTTGATTGTAACTTTGTTGAGAGCTCGATAGTCGATGCACATACGCATGGATCCGTACTTTTTCTTAACGAGAAGTATCGGCGCTCCCTATGGTGATGAACTCGGTCTTATAAAACCTTTCTCGAGAAGCTCATCCAATTGTTTCTTCAGTTCTTTCATTTCAGTTGGCACGAGGCGATACGGAGCTTTGGCGATCGAAGCAGTACCGGGAATAAGATTGATTATAAACTCTACCTCACGATCGGGAGGGATTCCAGGAAGTTCGTCGGGAAATACATCGGCATAATCGGAAACAACAGGAACGTCTTTGATTTCTTTGGGCTTTGATTCTTCAGTGACGTAGGCCATGAATGCTAAGCATCCTTGATTTAAACATTTGTTAGCCCTTATCATGGATATTAGGATAATTTGGCCAGCGTCTTTATCCCCTTCAATTCAAATAGTTAGTTTATCAGGGGATCGAAGTTCAACGGTCTTCCTATTGCAGAGGATATGAGCATGGTTGTCGGATAACCAGTCCATACCCAATACAACGTCAAAACCAGCAAGATTCATGGGTAGCAATTGAATAGGCAAAACATAACCGGCTAATAAGATTTTTCCGTTTTCTAAAGCTTCGGAGATTTTAATAGTTTCGCCACTAGCGGTCTCGACGTTTAGAGTTTTATTTAGTTTGATTAAAGGTTCATTTAATAGACTACAAAATTTATAATCTATAAAACTTAAGTTGGCACCTGAATCAAACAAGACTCTAGCATAAGCATTGTTAACAAGGAACGTACCGGTAATAGTTTCCGGTGTGTCGGCCGCTTTCTTCGTATCAAAGACGAAGACTCTTGCATTGCCCTTCTTGGGCTCGTTCTTTTGACCGCTACCACCCGCACCACCAGTCGTGGGCTTGTTCTTGGGACACTCGAAGCTAAGATGCCCCATCTCTTTGCAGTTGTAGCAGGTCATCTTCTTCTTCCAACAATCGGCCGTTGCGTGACCGGGTCTATTACACAACTCACATACTCGAGGAGCAAAGTCGCATCTACCCCTAAGATACTTCTTGCAGATTTTGCATTGAGGGATGCCGAGGTTGGAGCCAGACCTTCGTTGGTCGACTCATTTACCCTTGAAACGGGTGTCTCCTCCTTTCCTTGAGTCGTGTGTTGTTACGACTTTCTTATCTTCCTCCTTATTGCGGATCATTCCGCCCATCAGGTAACCAGCCAACTCCATCGCAGAGTCAGCGGTTTGTGGCAAGTCTGACCTTACCAAGTCACGAATCTCTCGTGGCAGTACCCAAATATAACGTGAGACTTTGCTGGACTCGGGGGTAACTAGCTGGGGAACCAAACGACAGTATTCGTGGAATTTTGTGTTGTACTCACGAAGGTTCGTTCCAACAACCTTGTGAGTCAAGAACTTGGTTTGAATTTGGTCCGTTTCATGCATCGGACAGAATTTCGACATCAACAACTCCTTGAACTCATTCCAAGTCAAACCATACATCACCTCCCTTCCTCTACTCATCATTAACGTGTTCCACCACTCCAGTGCCTCTCATTTGAACATCAAGGCAGAGTATTGAATCTTTTCTTCGTCCGAACACTTGCTTGTAATTACAATTGTCTTCATCTCCTCAAGCCACCTCACGGTTGTGATGGCTCCCTTGTCACCATGGAATTCTTTCAGCCCATAGTACTTAAAGTCTTTAAACGAACATCCACCAATCTTGAGTTTCTTAAATTCTTGACTAACTCCACCATCAGCGTTCGATTCATGCACACTTTCTTCCCTATGAGATGATCTAGAACAGGGTTTAGTAACGGATTTGCGAGAAGGATTTTCAGATTGTGAATGTTTTGTTTGTTGGATTTGATTCATATATTTATCGGGGATTGGTTCCTCTTGTTCTTTTTCAGGACCTTTTTCTTTCTCTTCTCGTTTCTCGGCTTCCTTTCGGGAAACCTCTCGGTTATCACTTTGTCTAGACATTCTTTTATTCTTTATCTGAAATTTAACATATTTCTTTTCTTAATACATAAATTTTATTTATTTCACATATATACATATCATAAAATGATATGTATATTATTTTACAACATACTTATATATCGTCAAGTAAGCGATATATAAACTCCTATCCTTATTACATTGCATATTACACATAACATGCAAACTATCTTAACATATTACTTTAACTCTTAAAAATATGCCATCAACACCATCATTCTCTCAATCCTTCATGAATTTCTTCACCACCTTGGTTAGCTTGTTGCACTTTCGAAGAAGCTTGTCTCCTATCTTCTTCTTTTTCTTTTCATCCAAAGCAATTTTCTTCCTAAGGTCATCAGTTTCGTGCAAGGCTCGATCCAAATGCTCCTCTTGTGATTATGGCATCTCGTTTGGGTATCCATACTTCGGAGGTGGGTCGCGGTAACCCATCATCACAATGTCATAATGGTTCTTCGGGTATAGATATGGAGATGTTGTCACATCGGAGGGATAGTTGAAGAATGTATCGGCAGCTTCATTTTGCTCACGGATCTCATTGGCTTGTTCTTCAATGGATGGAATCTAACCTTGGTATGGTGGAAAACTTGATAACGCCTTACCCTTGAGTTCATGGAGAAATTGCATATACGGGTCGACCGAACCATAGCTTGGAGTTGAGTGTTGTTCTTCCATTGATGTGGCTACTTCATTTGGATTGTCCGGATATTCCTCTTCGGGGTCTGTTTCCTCTTCCGGTTCCTCTTCTGGTTCCTCTTCTGTCATTGTCGGCATGTGGATCTTCTCATATGGCATCGTCACTCTCATCTTGGGCTTTTGAGATGACCCTTCCTTGTTGATGCGGGAATCGGCAGAATCCATAGTTGAAGGGCCGGTATGCCACCTTCGTTGATCGGAGTGGCATTGCATCCAGTCGGATGAAGAAGATTTTGGTTCCTCCTTTATCCGTATATTGGAGAGGAAAGCATACGAAGGATGAGGATTCGGTGGTAAGTGTGTTGATCCTCCAGATGGGTAATACGGTGGGATTTCAGTTGGTTTATAAGTCGGGATCTCGGTAGGATGATATGTCGGGACCTCGGCTGGTTGATACATCGGTAGACTTGCTGGATGGTAGCTGAAATGTCTTGGTGCTTGGTACTCTTGATGTGGAGTGTTATCTAGATGGTAGATTGGACTTGGATTAGGATTTTGGTTATGCTCTTCGTTGGAGTTAAAGAATGATTCAAAGTAATCCTTGCTCATAATGTCTTTTGGGAATTTGTAATACTTCCTTGCTCTTCTTGCTTCATTATCATAATATTCCATTAACTTCTCGTAAGACATATTTATTGGGTGGTTTAGATTGAGGAGAGGGAAAGAAAGGGTTACCAGCCAATCTTATCCCTATTCACATAAACAAATAAATATTTACTATGCTTGGATCGAAGCTTGGGTATAGTTTTATGATACCCAATTCGCTAAGATCGATGACTCTGATACCAACATGTCACACCCCCATTTTAGGCCTATGAGTGTGATCATTAGTTGGTACTATGTTTGTAAATAAATCAGAGTTACAATTTATAGCGGAAGACTTTTATAAAATATAAGGATCAAACTTGTAAATATTTATATTACAAAAAGACGAGACGAAAGTCTCGTTTAGTATTTACTTGTTTATATGTTTTACAAAAACATCATATTTTAATATTCAAACAAAATTATCCAAGCCATCGGATTCTTGAGCTCTTCGTCCGTCAAGCTATATTCTTGGTTACCTGCAAAATGTTATAAAATACGTCAGCAACGAATGCTGGTGAATATGATGACGCTAAAATATTTTCTTTTACTTAATCACCCCTCGAGACCACGTAAGTATCGGCCCATCTTGGCTTAGGAATAATAAAGTTAAACAATCATCATAAACTCGAGTCTCTACACTAGGTCACCTCAGCAAAACACCGCAGCGTTTCGACATAACTTAGGTACCATAAATATACACATGGTCAGTCTCACTCGAACGTAACATAGGCCCGGCCCATCATGGCTGGAGGTCGTGACCAGGCGTGGTGCGATGTGCCCACCGCATTCCACATATGTAAGGATCCAGACAAACGTATACCACAACCTGAGGGCTAGGCTTATACTCTTATTTACAATGTTTTTAGAGACACATACCCTCATGTAAAGTTTTACACATAATACCTTTGTTTATTTGAAAACAAATTTATATAAGTGGGGCGTATTCACCTTTTCAATGGGATCGGCTTCCAACACCGTCCGTGAGTCTTTCTCTTGCTATCTCGCACCTATAGTATGAGTATAACTTTTGTTAGTCGGATACACGATCCGGTTTAAGACCTTTAGTCTTATTTATCTCGATGAACCTTTAATTCATTTTCTCTTTTTACTTTAAAACTTTTAGTTAAAAAAGTAATCTTTATAAACCTTTAACGTTTCTTCTTTAAGAAACGTAGTTCTTTCTTTATTATTTAAGTATACTCATTATACCTAAATAATATATTTTATAACAAAGAATAATCATATACATATATATACTCACATATATATTTCTTTTTTCTTTTTCTTTATTTTCTTTGTTACATATTTCTTTGTTTATCGAGAATAACTTCGACTTGGGGTATTAAGCCTTTATAATATTTTATTATTATTTTATTCGGGCATAATGCCTACCTTTGTCGGCTCAATAAACCCTTTTCACTCGGGCAGCAATTCGACTCTATTTCTTTATCAACGCTCGATTGATCAACCCTTTGCTTGGACACACGAATCGAACACCAACACTTCTCGGCACGCTCTTCGAGATGATCGTCGGGATGCCAAGACAGCACCTCTTTCTTGTTTATAATGTTGTCGGGGAGTGGCACGAATATCGAGGTATAGCACGCTTATCAAGGAATCGGGACACGGTTATCGAGATGGATCGAGGGCACGTTTCCCAAGGTCTAGTGAGAGGTTAGAGAGAGTAATGTGTGAAAATTGAGGTGTGATGGATCTGAATTCGTGGCCTTCTATTTATAGGTTGATTTTGGACCTCATCGCGGTACGCGATGGGTTCCCTGGCTAACCTATCGCGATATAGGTTAGCTGAGTCACTGTGTAGACCTTCCACGTGGCAAGCGCCGTGCCACGTGGTGACACGTAGCGAATGTGTTGCCACGTGGTGACACGTGGCGGCAGACGTTGCCACCGTGTGCCACGTAGCACACGTGTCACTGCGTGTCAGACACTCCATCGCGATACGCGATGGAGGTCTCTCTTGATCCATCGCGTAGCGGGATAGGTCAAGAAAACAGATTTTTCATTTAAGCCCCTGGAGTTTGGAAATTTACAGAATTGGTCCCTTAACTTTGATTCTTGACATTTTTGGCTCGATTTTTTCCGTGATGTTACGCATACCGATTGCGACTACCCGAGGAAATGCAATGGATACACGATGTATTCCATGTTTCGAATTTGCGTAAATGCCTGACTGATGAATCTTTGGCTATGCCTTTAAAAGACGTTGAAATAAACGAAAACTTAAAATTTGTAGAACGTCCAATTCAAATAGAAGATTCGAAAACAAAGAAATTAAAAAGACGAGCTTTGAAAATTGTGAAAGTAAAATGGGACTCGCGTAGAGGGCCCGAATATAAATGGGAACTCGAATCAGAAATGAAGAAGAAATACCCCCACTTATTCTTGTAAGCAATCTCGAGGACGAGATTTATTTCAAGGTGGGGAGGATGTAACATTACGGAAATTTTGAGCCAAAAATGACAAGTTTACAAAGTCTAGGGATCAATTCTGCCAAATTCCAAACTCCAAGGTTAAAAATGAAAATTCTGATTTCCCGACCCATCGCGCTTCGCGATGGATCAGAAAAGAAACCCATCGCGATACGCGATTGGGAGTCTGACACGTGTGCCACGTGGCACACGGTGGCATCATCTGCTGCCACGTGTCACCACGTGGAAACACTGCTGCCACGTGGCGCAACGCCTGCCACGTGTCGCCACGTGGCAGGTCTACGTGGTGATTTAGCAGGCCTATATCGCGATACATGATAGGCCAGCCAAGGGACCCATCGCGTACCGCGATGGGATCCAAAAATTTGTCTATAAATAGCAAGGTCCGGGATCTCATTTGATGCATCCCAAATTCAGGACAACTTTCTCTCTCTAACATCTCCCTAGCCATAATATGATACCTCGAAGTTCGTGCCTTGTTTCCTTGATAAGCGTGCCCCGATCTTTCGTTTGTGTACCGACGTTTCCTTGAAGTTCGTGCCACCCTCCACCCACATTCGACCAAGGAAGGTGTTGTTCTCGAAAGGCGTGTAGACGTTTGTCGAAGATTGTTGATCATTGGCGTGCTAAGGAAGGCGTACCAAGTTGATCAAGAAAATAAAAGCGGCGTTGGAGTGCTTCTGGAGTTCCTAGGGTTTCCATTACGCCAATAAGGTTAGGCGTAACGACAAAATAATATAATATTATATTCAAGGCTTAAGCCTTAAGTCGAGGTTATACTCGATACCTCGATAAAAAGAAATATGTACATAACAAAGAAAAGAATAAAAGAATGAACTGTGAATATGTATATATGTGTGTAAGTATATATATAAATTCTTTGTTATGGAACTATTATTTAAGCAATAATGAGTATTCTTAAATAATAAAAGAAAAAGAATACGTTTCTTAGAGAAGAAGAAACGTCGGGTTTTTTATATAAACTAAAGGTTTATAAATTACTTTTAAACTAAAGGTTTTCAAGTAAATGAGATATATGAACTAAAGGTTCATCGAGGTATAAAACAAGACTAAAGGTCTTAAGCCGGATTGTAAATGAGTGAAGCCGATCCCAAAGCGAAAAGGTGAATACGCCCCCAAACTTTTATAAACTTGATTTCAAATGAGTCAAACGTGTTATATGAAAATTGTTTACAGGGAACTATGTGTTCCTAAAACCGTTATAAATAAGAGTATAAATCTAGCCCTCAGGTTGTGGTATACGTGTTTATGGATCCTTACATAGGTCAAGTCTTACTAGAACTGCTCGTTTTTTATCAGAAGCTTGTGATTTGGTTTTTGATGCAGCAAGTAGGGGAAAACAATTCTTAATTGTTGGCACTAAAAATAAAGAAGCTGATTCAGTAGCATGGCTGCAATAAGGGCTCGGTGTCATTATGTTAATAAAAAATGGCTCGGTGGTATATTAACAAATTGGTCCACTACAGAAACGAGACTTCATAAGTTTAGAGACTTGAGAACCGAACAAAAAACAAGGGGACTCAACCGTCTTCCGAAAAGAGATGCGGCCCACATCGTTATCTCCTCTATTAAAATCTAGAATTTTTCTTTTCATTTCGTCTTTTTGGTCTCATTTAACATATAATAATAGCAAAAGACTTCTATCTATATGAAATATGGAACAGAACCCCAAGGAAAAATAACCGAGTCTTTTTGGGGAATATTGGAGAAGAAAATGACGTTTTTTATGTATTTAACAAAAAGTAAATCTTTTTTACTAGATCATTGTACATTTAAATATGTATTATCTTATTGATTACAATAAAATGAAAAAATGAAGGAGGTTTTTCAATGCGACGGTTGAGTCCCCTGTTTTTTATTCGGTTCTCAAGTCTCTAAACTTATGAAGTCTCGTTTCTGTAGTGGACCAATTTGTTAACATACCACCGAGCCATTTTTATTAACATAATGACACCGAGCCCTTATTGCAGCCCATGCTACTGAATCAGCTTCTTTATTTTTAGTGCCAACAATTAAGAATTGTTTTCCCCTACTTGCTGCATCAAAAACCAAATCACAAGCTTCTGATAAAAAACGAGCAGTTCTAGTAAGATTTGTAATATGAATACCTTTACGTTTTGCAGAGATATAAGGTGCCATTTTAGGATTCCATTTCCTAGTACCATAGCCAAAATGAACGCCTGCTTCCATCATCTCTTCTAAATTGATGTTCCAATATCTTCTTGTCATTTCTCCCCACACTGCCTCCCCATTTTGAAAAAAAAACACCACCCTTGGTCGTAGGACGCTCTCCTGCAGGGAGTACGACCTTTGTGTATATGTACGGGTACTTAACTGAGTCGAACGCTGCGGTGTTTGCTGAGGTGACCTAGAGTAGAGACTTAAGTTTATAAATGTGTTGTTTTAACTTTGTTATTCCTAAGCCACGTTTGGCCGAGGCATGTGTAGCCTCGAGGGCTAATAAAGTAAAAGAAATTATTTTAGCGTCGGCGTGTTCACCAGCATTCGTTGCTGACGTATTTTATTTACATTTTGCAGGTGAACAAAGTTAGCACTTGGAATGACGAAGTACTATGATATCCGATGGCTCGGATTTATTTTGTTAACTTAAATGGTGGTTTGTAATTAAAACATGTAATGCTTTTGTTATAACTTAAACGGGTATTTTATAATCTCGTCTTTTGAGTATATATATAAATGTTACATTTTAATCCTTCAAGTTTTATAAAGTCTTCCGCAAATTAACGCAACTATGATTTATTTACAAATATGGTACCAACTGTTAGTCGCACTCCTAGGCCCTAAGATGTGGGTGTGACATATAATTACGCTAAAACACACTACATTTCTCTCTCATGTTCAATTAAATAATATTTTTTATACATTTATCTTTACAGTTTTCCCTCTTCTCTTCTTACAACCAATCCAACAAATATTAAAAAATAAATATGGGCAAACAATGTTCCCCAAATGTTTCCCCAAATTTACAAAAAAATCACTACATTTCTCTCTCCACCTTATAATTTAACTCACAATCACTCACAACCTCACCCTATAATTTGCAAGCTTCCCGCACATAATTATAGGGGATGGGATGATAATGCTCTTAGCATTCTTTTTTTCTTAATTGGTATAGATTAACAACCTTCCATTTTGATTTCTTTTAAATTACAAACACAAACTATTCTTACTAATTTATGTATTTTAAGAAATTATTTATATATTATGAATCCATAAGATATATTATCATGTATATTATTAAATTTAGAGTGAACTGTGATTTTCGTCCCTGTAGTTTGTCCAAATCTGCAATTTTAGTCTAATAGTTTCAAATTTGCAATTTTCGTGTCCGTGTTTTCATTTCACTTGCAATTAAGTCCAAGCTTACTAACCCTGTTAAGTCTGGTCGTCAAACTCATCATCGTGCCCTTCACATGAGAGGCAATTTTGTATTTTTTTTCGCAAATACACCCCCAACACCTCACATGAGGGGGCTTGGGAATTAGGGTTGGGGTTTACTTGGAGAGAAAAAGGACAAAACTGCCCCCTCACGTGAGGTGCACACTGGTGAGTTTAACGACTAGACTTAACGGGGTTAGGTGGCTCAGGTTTAATTGCAAGTTAAATGAAACCACATGGACGGAAATTGCAAATTTAAAACTATTGGACTAAAACCAAGGATTTGGACAAATCACGGGAACGAAAACCACAGTTTATTTTTAAATTTAACTTTTTTGTTATATTATTTTAACCGCCCGTATATCACACGTAGGGGCTTTATCTTAGTACACATCAAAACTTCTCCAAGATGACCACTCCAAAAAGGGAAGTTGTGCTCTACTTTATCCACAAGAAGGAGAAAACTTTGATCTCTTCAATAACTCAAAACAAGTTCACCTCCTTTTCATTGAAATTAAAAATCTTATCACTCCTAGAACGTTATATGCACCACAAAGTGGTCAAGAAAACTAGTTTTAATAACTTCTTTGTGGCTTTCTTGGAGATAGAGTGCTTGTAATTTCTACAACAGCCCTATGTAGTGGAGTGTATGTAGTACTGGAGCGCTCGTACAGCTTTCTAAGCTCCTGATGTCAATGAGGAGATTGTCTCTCAACATACAACTGCTGGTGCTAGTGATGTGAGCGTAAGGAGCTTGTTTCTACTTGACTTCCTTCACACTTCCATGGCCCATGTGGCCTCATTTCCTCTCAAGAAGGGTTCGGCTATCTCCATAGCCTCTTCCATTGTTTCGGGTACATTCTTGTTTAGCACTTCTATCATTTGTATTGTACTCAAGAAATGCACTGTTCAGATGTTAATAAGATGTATTGTACTAAAGAAGTACGCTAATTAACAAGTTGATTTATAGGGAATCAACAAGGTATGGAAAGAAACATACCATTGAAAAAGGCGAGTTCAAACTACTTCCTAAATATTTAAATTGCATAGAATTGAATGTTCAAATAAAAGGATAATGTTTTTTTAGTATTTTAATATGATTATGTGTTATAGCATACTAAATATGATACTTTTAACCTGTTACGTATATTACAGGTTTCACAACGGAGTATTCATACATGTAGTATATATACAGGTGGTGAAAGCTCGTATTTGACATCAAAGAGCATCACTCAGAAAGAAAGGTATGAACATCAATTGACATCATGAGTTTCGCCTAAAGGGAGTACTGGTGAACTAGACTTGTAATTAGTTGTATATGAACATCATTTGACATCAATGACAATCATATGAATCTGAAACAAGTCTAGATTTCCATGCATGTGTATGAGACCTATGGACCTCAAGTTGATTGTTTGAAAGGTTTAAATCATGTAAAAACATATTGGATAATTTGGAGAGTACATTTGAGAGTGTGTTGAACGTTAGGGAAGATAAATTGACTAAGTAAAATTCTTTTTTTTTTTTTGTAACTAGCGTAGCCCTATAAAGCAGTATTGTGTTGGATATACGTGTCTCGAGTTTTTATAAACAAAGGTTATATTTAATGATTTTTTCCAAGTTTTCTCAAAGGAAAGTTTGTGAAGTGTGATCTAAATGTTTTAAGAAGCGGTTTTTTCAAAGTTTTAAAAACCGGTACGTACTAAACGGTTAAACCGATTATACCGAAATTTGGTAAGGCGACCGGTATTTAGAACTAATATTTTTGGGTAATCATATGGGATATCATACCTCTGGTTTTTTTTAAGAAGACCGGTTTTAAACCAAGGAGATTTTTATTATTTTTTTGCCGCCATATTTTTAAAAATGACTTTTAAGTTAGCGGTTAAAACTGAAACGAATAAAAAAAGTAATCAATGATTCGTTAATCAACCAAGTTTGTATCCTACAAATCTAAGGTTAGTTTCTTTACATCTTTTTAATTGATTAATTTTGTATATAAAGTACAAACTTCGTATTTGACTCAAGCATTGTTCATGTGTGATGTTTAGTTCATGTGTGGTATTTATTAATGTAACTCTTGGTTATTTTTTTTAGTTGCAGTTGCATTTATATAGAATTACAGGGTGAACAATTTTAACCCGATTGAACCTCCCGTTTCAAATGGTTGTACCATTTGTTAACTAAATCTGCTACAAGTTAACAACCGGTTTTTAAAGCATTGGTTTTTTCAATTATGCTTGATTGGACAAAAAAATGGTACTACTGGTTGAAGCGGGTTGTACCGAAAGTTCAATCATGTTTACCATTTAACCTTATAATTTCATAAAAATACCACTTCAACATAAAATAATTCTGAAATACATAATCTCATAATAAAAGGTAATCAAAAGTTAATACTTAATCAAAAAATAATCCAAAACAAGGAAATTTTTTATGAGATATCACCCTATATAATAGTAAGATGACAACTCCATATGCAGTTAATGAACTTGGAACATATGACTCACCACTAAAATCGTTTGAGAAGCTTCGATGACAGATTGGCAGGAAGAACTTAATAACATATCGGATAAAATAGGTTGTGAGTTCGATGGTGTATGGGTATAGGAATTGTTAATCAATTTGTGTTAGGTTAAAAAGTTTAAATAGCATGTTAAAAGAATTAATGAGCCATTGAATTTTATTTTTTTAAGGACTTGGCTAAAACTGGCTCACCGGTTTAAACCGGCATTTAATGATAAACCGGAGGTACGAAGACCAAGACACCGGCCCAAATAACCGAGCTATATCGTGTCGGGTCCTTACCCAAAGTCTGGTATAACTAGTTTAACCAACCGTATTTACAACTTTTTAAACATTGATCTCACTTACCTTTTATTAATTTAATTTAGATGAATTTTTTTGAGATATTGGATTTTAATAATCCAAATTTTTATCTTTGGTCGACATTAATCTCAACTTAAAAATTGTCACACCCCCATCTTAGGCCTAGGAGCGTGACCCGTAAGTTGGTATCGTAATTATAAATAAATCAGAGTTACGTTTGTTTGCGGAAGACTTAATAAACTTTAAGGATCAAAAGTGTAATACTTGTATATACATTCAAAAGACGGGATTATAAAACACCCGTTTAAGTTGTTACGAAATATTTATGTGTTTATAATTACAAACTACCATGTTTATATATTAAATTACAAAAGAAATCCGAGCCATCGGATATATTAATAACACTTCGACATTCCAAGTGCTAATCTTCTTCACCTGCAAAATGTAAGAAAATACGTCAGCAACGAATGCTGGTGAACACGCTGACGCAAAAATAACTTCTTTTACTTTATTACCCCTCGAGACTACGCCTGCCTCGGCCCAACGTGGCTTAGAAATAACAAAGTCAAATAACACATTATAAATCGAGCCTCTACTCTAGGTCACATCAGCAAACACCGCAGCGTTCGACTTAATTAAGTACACGTAAATATACACAATGGTCGTACTCCCTACGGGAGAGCATCCTACGACCAAGGGTGGTGTGATCATGCTCATACATCGCATAGTACCACCTATGTAAGGATCCAGACATATGTATACCACAGCCTGAGGGCTAGGTTCATACTCTTATCTATAACGGTTTTAGGAACACATAATTCCTTGTAAACAATTTCATATAACAAGTTTGACTCATTTGAAAACAAGTTTAAAAGTTTGGGGGCTTATTCACCTTGTCTCTTTAGGATCGGCTTCACTCACCGTCCAAGGGTCTTTCCCTTTCTTTATCTCGCACCTATAGTATGAGTATAAATATTTGTTAGTCGGATACACGATCCGGCTTAAGACCTTTAGTCTTATCTCAATCCTCGATGAACCTTTAGTTCATTTTCTTTTACTTAAAAATCTTTAGTTTAAAAGTAAATTATAAACCTTTAGTTTGTAATAAAAACCCGACGTTTCTTCTTCTCTAAGAAACGTAATCATTTTCTTTTATTATTTAAGAATACTCTTTATTCATTAAATAATATTTTCATAATAAAGAATATATATACATATATACTTACATATATATATATATATGTAATCACAATATTCAATATTCATACTTTTATTCATTTCTTTGTTATGTTTTCTTTTCTTTTATCGAGGTATCGAGTATAACCTCGACTTAAGGCTTAAGCTTTGAATATAATATTGAATTATATTTAGTTCATTATTACGCCTAACCTTAGTGGCGTATCGAAACTCTAGGGACTTGAGCAACACTCCAACACCGCTTGATCTCTTTGGTCGTCAAACGATAACGCCAAATCTTCAACACTCGATGACACACTTATCGAGATTCATCGCCATTTCAACAAACACCGTCTTCGTATGTGGGTGGAGGGTGGCACACACACTTTGAGGAAACGTAGGTTCACAAACGAAGGATCGAGACACGTTTATCGAGACGGATCGTTAATATGTTTGTCGGGTTTTAGTGAGAAGCTAGAGAGAAGTAAGAGAGCTGAGTTGTCGGATGCCAAGAATGAAACCCGGACCTTGCTATTTATAGACAAAATTTTGGTCCTCATCGCGGTACGCGATGGGTCCCTGAGCAGACCTATCGCGTACCGCGATATAGGTCTGCTGACGCACAACGTAGTGTTGCCACGTGTCAACACGTGGCAGGTCTACGTTGTGCGAAGAGAAGAGGGAAAACTGTAAAGATAAAGGTATAAAAAATATTATTTAATTAAACATGAGAGAGAAATATAGTGTGTTTTAGCGTAATTATATATCACACCCACATCTTAGGGCCTAGGAGTGCGACTAACAGTTGGTACCATATTTGTAAATAAATCATAGTTGCGTTAATTTGCGGAAGACTTTATAAAACTTGAAGGATTAAAATGTAACATTTATATATATACTCAAAAGACGGGATTATAAAATACCCGTTTAAGTTATAACAAAAGCATTATATGTTTTAATTACAAACCACCATTTAAGTTAACAAAATAAATCCGAGCCATCGGATATCATAGTACTCCGTCATTCCAAGCGCTAACTTTGTTCACCTGCAAAATGTAAATAAAATACGTCAGCAACGAATGTTGGTGAACACGCCGACGCTAAAATAATTTCTTTTACTTTATTAGCCCTCGAGGCTACACATGCCTCGGCCAAACGTGGCTTAGGAATAACAAAGTTAAAACAACACATTTATAAACTCAAGTCTCTACTCTAGGTCACCTCAGCAAACACCGCAGCGTTCGACTTAGTTAAGTACCCGTACATATACACAAAGGTCGTACTCCCTGCAGGAGAGCGTCCTACGACCAAGGGTGGTGTTAATTTTTCAAAAGGGGGAGGCAGTGTGGGGAGAAATGACAAGAAGATATTGGAACATCAATTTAGAAGAGATGATGGAAGCAGGCATTCATTTTGGCCATGGTACTAGGAAATGGAATCCTAAAATGGCATCTTATATCTCTGCAAAACGTAAAGGTATTCATACTACAAATCTTACTAGAACTGCTCGTTTTTTATCAGAAGCTTGTGATTTGGTTTTTGATGCAGCAAGTAGGGGAAAACAATTCTTAATTGTTGGCACTAAAAATAAAGAAGCTGATTCAGTAGCATGGGCTGCAATAAGGGCTCGGTGTCATTATGTTAATAAAAAATGGCTCGGTGGTATGTTAACAAATTGGTCCACTACAGAAACGAGACTTCATAAGTTTAGAGACTTGAGAACCGAACAAAAAACAGGGGACTCAACCGTCTTCCGAAAAGAGATGCGGCCCACACGTGGCAGCACATAGTGCCACCGTGTGCCACGTGGCACACGTGTCACACATTGTCAGACACCCCATCGCGGTACGCGATGGGAGTCACTTCTGACTCATCACATAGCGCGATGGGTCAGGAAAACATAAATTTTATTTTTAACCCTCAAGTTTGGATTTTGGCAATTTTAGTCCCTAGACTTTGGAAAGTTGATACTTTGGACTCGAAACTTTCACGTTGTTACAAAAATTCCCTATGTTAATCGCAACTTTCACCATATTGGCCTCCACCGAGGTCTTCTTTTTAATTTTGGGGAAAATTATGTAATTTCTTCAATTTTATGGGGTTAAAACAAAACTTCTATTTATTATAAACGATGTTTATTTTTCTACTCCAACTAGAGGTGCAAACAAGCCGAGCCCGGGCTCGAATAGGCCTGAGCTCAGCTCGCTTCTATCTCTATTTCTAAAACTCGAGTTCAGCTCATTAGTGGTTTTTAAGCCCCAGAGCAGCTCATTTACTATTTATTAATCATTTTTTATATATTTATAATTATTTTTTTTATATTTTTAATCATCTTTATATAGTATGTATTATTTATTATTTATTATTTTTTCATTAATATATATATATAACAATTAAATAAATCAAATCCTCCCTTGATAAACCTATAATCTGCATGGTTGCGGTGGCGATGGGGCGAATGTGGGGGGGGGGGGGGGTATTTAAGTTTAATAACCTTATTTATCTGTCTCCCTCAACTTGGAGAAATGATATATTTTGCCATATAACTAACCGGGTTAGTCTTCGATAGAAAAATATTCAATGGAGGCCTTGGGTGAAAGTTCGGATTAACACAAGATATTTCTTAAATCAGAATTAATAACGACCAATAAACCAAAGTTTTGATTATTTAAATTCAATATCCCAATTTTTTTAAGTGTAAACCGAAATGAAAGAGTAAAGGGGACAAGCCAATAAATCAAGCTCTACGATTTTATTGTAACCCTCTACATGTTATGGGTTGTTCTAAATATTCATGTGTGTAGCTACCAATAGTCAAACCCCAAGTGTGAACAATGCATTATAATGTAGTTATAATACAATCTTTTGCCACACACTTCCGTCCAATGTTTTTCAACTAGAAAAGAACTGAGATCGTTTTCTGAATATATTAGTATGTTGTGAATTTATTTTATAAAATTAGTTTTATTTAATGTGGGTGTTACACGTAGGTCATATATAAGGGACCAATGGTAATCAACGACCGATGGATCAACGGTGATTGTTATGTTTGGGATTAGGTTTGAAAACAAATTATTAATTTATTGGCTTTTTTAAAAAGTTGAAAAGTTAAAAATTGTTTGACAGTCAATAAGAAGGATGGGAGAGGGTAAGCTTGTTTCCAAGTTGAATTGCATGGATTATTTTCAAGTCATCAAATGTGTCTAAAACAAAATATGGTAACAAGAATTACAAGAAATCCCAACTTAAAAGAAAAGAGTGTCAAATAACATGGACACACTTTCGTATCTAGTTTTTTCTACAACTTAATTACCTTTCCAAGATGACAATGGAGGTGTCTCTGAATATAGCCAAGTAGTTTGCATGGCTATATGTCTTTCCCCCTTTACTATGCCGTCAAAAGCAAATGATTCAAGTTTTGCAATCTCTTTTGGAGTTAGCTTTATAGACAAAGCACCAATGTTTTGATGCAAGTTCTCAAGCTTTGTGGTTCCTGGTATCGGAACCACATCAGTTCCTTGGTGGTGCACCCAGGCCAATGCAAGTTGAGCCGCGGTGCACCCTTTCCTTGTAGCCATCTCGTTAACTCGCTCAAATATGATCTTATTGTGCTCCATGTTAATAAACCTCTGCAATCCCTGTGATAAGTTTCATTAAATCATCAAAGTGCAAAATCTTTCGTGAAACATTCTTGATAAAACAAATGGGGTAAAATTTGATCGTGAACTTAATGACAAAATTTGAAACATTCAGGTTATCCGGTTATGGAACTAACTATCAAGTATGAGTTCGTAAATAAATTAGAAGGGTGGAGAGGGCGAGCATACCTTTCTACTATCAATATCTGAAAGGTTTTCAAGAAGTTTAGGACCTTGAGCTAAGAATCCTTTACCAATGGGACTATATGAAACAATCCCGATGCCAAGTTCTCTGCAAAATAGACCATAACATACCAAATATCATCATCATCATTGTCGTTGTCGTTGACATTTTCGAGAATCGCTTAAAATGAGTATAAAAAATTTGACAATTTTACTAGGTGGACTACATTTCTAAAGCCCAATACGAACCAATGTAAAAAAGTAATAATAATATTAAACAAGTTACTAAAATGGCCATATAAAACATAATAAAATGTTTTTTCTATAAAAAAACACCACTTAATGGAATTAAACCAATGACCATTGGTTCCATAGGCTAACAACCAATTAATCATTTTGTAGGTATTTGTTTTAAAACAAAAAATAAATAATATATATATATATAACTTTTTTTAGCAATTATAGGCCTCTAGGGAAATTTTGTCTGGTTCGGTCGCCGTTAACATCGGTCAGTCCCGGTTGTTATTATCACGTTATGCCAATCCCAATATTGCCGGACATAAAAACAAACAAACAAACCTGCAAGTAGGAACGATTTCATCCTCTAAATCTCTTGTCCATAACGACCATTCATTTTGTACTGCTGTTAAGGGATGAACAGCATGAGCCCTTCTAATTGTAGAAGCACATGCTTCGGATAATCCTATATACTTCACTTTTCCTTCTTCTACCAATTTCTTGAGCTCTCCCATCTGTTTATATTTCAGTTTGTTAGATGTACATACAAGCAACGTTAATTATTCAAAAGGTAAAAACAGTAACACTCCGAATGTTGAAAACTGCATAAAACCCTTTTTTGTGAAGAACTGATCGATCCGTTAGCATATGTGAATCTATGAAATATTCTAGAACTTATATTGTGTTCCCGGGTTTTTGAGGAGAAAATGAAAATATTGGTGTTTAATTTTTAATGAATAGAAAGAAAAAACTTTTAATATTTTTCTCTCATAGCATTCCTATTAAAATGGCCATATTTGGGAGAGAAAAAAATGAGAAACCTTAAAATAGCCTATTTTTTTCGTCAAAAATCGACAGAATTTCAACTCCGTCAGATGGAATTTGTGGACATTTAAAAATCGCATCACGTGTCAACGTACTAATGGATCCAACGGAATTCGTTAAAAAACCGTCGGATCCGACTGAATTTGTAATTGATCCGACGGAATTTATCAACTTCTACCTCTAAACCTCCGTAACCAACATCCATCTCCATCTTTCTTATTTCTCCACCAAATCAAGCAAATCAATAGTGCAAATCGCTTAGTTTTGAGAAGAACACAACCATAGTGTTCAATTTCACTCTAGAACTCAAAATCAGTAACCCCTGTATTGAAAATTTAGGGTTCGACGGACAAACTAAACAGTCAAATCCGACGGAAGCATGAACTAAACCGTCAGATCTGACTGTTTATCATTACGTCGCCTAGAACACGAAATCCGTCGGATAGCTTGAAAAACCGTCAGATCCGCAGAAAAGTTTGAATACGTGTCAATATTTAATACGCTATACTCAGTGGCAGAGCCACACTATCACCATCGGGTTCGGCCGAACCCGGTCCTTTTTCGGTTTTATATATAACCTGTAGTGTTGAGTTAATGATCGAACCCATTCTTTTTCGGCGAGCGAACCCATTATCGTTTTAAAAAAGTATATTTGAACCCATTGATTATAAAAAGTTTAGTTAATAAACAAATAAAAACATCGGCCATCGACTCAGCAACCGATCAAATTTTTTCTTCGCTGTTCGCTTCAAGGTTTCAACCATCGCCAACAACCAATACATGTTGGTCTATCGTTTGAGAAGTGTTTTTCTTGAATGAAGCATGTGAAGTCGGATTTTTCATAATCATATGGGTGACGATTATATAAATAATGCATGTATTTGTTGTATTGAGAATGAGTTCTTTTTCAAAGTCACGATTGAAGATATTTTTCAAATCATGAAAACATGTAAGGAAAAATTATAATATGCAATATCTTTATATTTAATGACTTTGTATTTTATTGAATGTTACCGATATATTTTTGTTATGATAATGATATTGCATTTTATCTATCTAACCGAATGATCAACCCAACCCGAACCGACCTATTCGGGCGCAAAAGCTTTGACACCGGAAAAAAAATCAAGCATCGAAAATTCCGAACCCACATAAAAAATTTTCTAGCTCCGTCACTGGCTATACTAATTTGTCGGATCAGTACTTGTTTCCGTACATATTTTCTTTTCTCTACTTAATATCCTTTTCTGTCTTTTCTTTTATTTCATGTATTACTTTAAATATTTTTCCTTACTTTCGCTTATCAAATAGAAGCAAGAGGACAAACCGTGATTTCTATTGGGATACTCGTGTCGATCCGATGAGCATAGTAGAGATCAATACAGTCGATATCAAGTCTCTTCAAGCTAGCTTCACAAGCTGACCGGACATAAGCCGGGTCACCACACACCTCGATCTTTCCATCGATAGGCCGGTAACCAAATTTTGTAGCAATTTGAGCTTTCTCTCTATATCCTTCTTTCAAAGCCTACAATATTACAGTAACTCTAAATAAAAATCAACTAACAAGCCTAATCAGTAAATTTGTAAAGAGTTCATTAACAGATCACAGACAAAAGTCATGATCCGATAGTCGTGACAAATTTTTTCTAGTAGTGGTTGCAAATTAATAATTACCTTGCCAATGAGGATTTCATTGGTGTTATATCCATAGAAGTCGGAGGTGTCTAGGAAGGTGACACCCGAGTCGATGGCATGGCGAATGAGATTGATCATATCAGATTCGGGTTTCGGTGGTCCAAAGAACCCTGTTCCTGACATACTCATGCAACCCAACCCTTGTGCTGAAACAACAAGACCTTGTGAACCTAACTTCAACTGTGGAACGATAGGCTCCATTGTTGCCTACACTATCTTGATAGGTGAGATTGCACAGAAACAAATATATGGTTGGTTTTTTGGCGTGGTAATTTTATAATTAAGTTATACTTTCATTATTGTATTGTGCTTGCTATAATCGTGATTTTATTATTAATCATCGATTCTCACACTCGAAATATTAAACTGTTGACAAACTGTCACACACCGACCAGGCGACCACCGATCCGTAGTCCGAGGCACGTTTTATTTAAGAAACCATGTTCAGAATTTCAGATTATATTTTCAAGATAACGTACGTTCTTTTCTTATTTAAGTAACATTTTACGATATGTTAAGTTATTCTAAAAAAAGAAATAAAAATAAGAAGAATTAGAAAGATTTATAGTCACACAAAAAAACACTTAAAAATTGAAAAAAAAAAAACCAAAAAAATAATAACTCAAAATTTAATAAAAAAACAAAAAAAGTAAAAAAAGCAAAAACGTTTTCACCGTCTTTCTCGTTCTCATAAAACACACACACACAATGGTAAGTGAAAAAAGAAGTTATGTCTTTTTGTTTATACTTGTGTTGTGTGTTTATTTTTGTCATTGATTATTTTTTTTCTTGACATTGTGTCTTTTTTCTTTATATTGTGGTATATTACTCAACATTGTGCTATATTTTGTTCAACATTGTGTTATATTTTGCGATCTATTGTGCCTTTTTATAGTTATAATTGTGTATTTTGTTCATTTTCGTCGTTGTGTCCTTGGTCTTGGCATTGTGTCTTTTCGTCAATTTGTTTTTTATTTTTTGTATTTTTTGAACGGGAATGATGGCAGAAACATTTTACTTTTTAAATTTTTTTTGTTTTTTATTTATATTTTGAGTTATTATTTCTTTAATTTATTTTTAAGGGATTTTTTGTGTGATCGCAAATCCTTTCTCACACTTCTCATTTTTGCTCCATTTGTATTTTAACTTTACCATTTACAATATATATATCCGGTAAAAATAAAATTAAAATACTAAGCATACAAATAAGTAGAGTAATTACAGTTTTAAATTAGAATAATTATATTATAAAAATAATATAATGTAATAATTACTCTAGTGTTAATATAATAACTTTATTATTTGTATACTTCTCACGCTAAAAATCATTTGTGTTTGATGTAATTAAACACTATAGAGGATTACTCTACATGTTCTAATAAAAGAAAAATAATTGTGCCGCATATCATTACAATGTTTCATCTAACATTTTTTTCCCCGCCAAAACACATTTACTTTTATATCTCATAAATTAATATATTTAATTATAATTAATATATATTTTCTATATATAAGTTGATCATAATAGATTATATTTATCTAATTCTTATAGGAATTTTTTAACATGTGCTCTAAGGGCACATGTAAGAAACATTAATTATGATAATATTCTTGTTGAAACTATAATTTTATATTAATTATATTCATCTCTTAATAACTAATATATTTAACATTACCTTTTTCCCTTTTAAATCTTACCTCCATTGATAACTACTAAATAAAAATTTTATAATTCCCTCTAAATTTACTATTTCATCTCCCATCATTTTTATATTCATTTATATGTAAAGAATTTTCAAATGTAAAAGTAACTTTTGAAATTCCTATAACGTCTTCAAGTGTTAAACCAACTCAAGATCAGCTTGCTCTAGCGATTCAATATTCGGCTTGCAAAGAAAATGACACAGGTTTTGTTGTCAAGCATTACAAAGCGGCTCAATGGCATAAGGTGGTTTGGGATGGTAAGATGGCTAAATGCACTTGAAAAAATTTGAATTTATCGGGATACTTTGTCGTCATGTTTTGAGCGTTCTTCATCATAGGGGTTGCTTTGAAATTCCTTTTAGTTATTAGCTATCACGATGGAGACGGGAAGATGCTCAATTCAATAACGACTCTCAATTACACCAAGAAGGAACTTTGGATATACATAATCTTTTACTGAAAACAATGATCCTATAACTAATGTAATTGAATTGGTTCAACACTTGGAAACGTTATAGGAATTTCAAAAGTGACTTTTATATTTAAATATTCTTTACATATAAATGAATATAAAAATGGTAGGAGATGAAATAGTAATTTTAGAGAGAATTATTTAATCTTTATTTAATATTTATTAATGGATGAAAGATTTAGAAGAGGAAAATATAATGTTAAATATGGTAGTTATTAAGAGATGAATGTAATTAATATAAAATTATATCTTTAACACAAATACTTTCATAATTAATGTTTCTTACATGTGCCCTTGGGGCACATGTTAGAAAATCCCAATCTTATATTTAAGTTCAAATTTTAGTTAAAAAAGTCAACTTAAGTTTCTATATCATCTCCAAATTTAAGTCGTTTTTATTTTATATAAAAGATCAAATTCACTAATAAATACTAAAAGGGCTTTCTACATAAGCATCGTCTAAAACAAACGATTTTTATTAGCAGTAGAAAAGAAAGTAACTTCTTAGAAGTTGAAATATGAAAAAATAGATATGCCTAGCTATTTTAGTCTATGGGTAAAATATCTAATTGATAGAGTTAGCACCGTAAAAATAAATTAGCAAGGTTTTAGCCGATACAATAAGAATTGCTTACTTTATGTCATGATGTGAGACAAACGTTAGTAATCAACTTATGTAATAGAGTTGATCCACTAAGGTATTTAGCATCGGTGTATGATCAGATCCCAAAGATAGTAAGTCTTTCCTTTTGAAAGTCTTTTTTAAAAAGTATATATAATCTAAGATAGTAGGAATCACCATTTTACTTCAATCGTTCATTGAACAAAACAATAATGAGAAAACCAAGTTTAGCCACTTATACCGTGAATTCGGTTGTAAACGAGGAATGTAGTGTACCGTCCCGTTTTTTCGTTTCGGTTAATAAATAAAATATGAGTTATTAGGAGTTGGGCTTGTATTGGGTTAAATAGATATGAGTTATGGACTTTGGTTAAAAAAGAAAGAAATAAAGACCATGGGCTTAAGCCTATGACCCATCATATATAAACAATAATTACTCCATAATACATTCATTTCACATATTCCATACATCACCCAAAACACACACCCAAGCGCTCTCTCTCTAGTTTCTCTATTTCCTAAGCCGAACCCAAGAGGAAAACCGAGCATCGACCCGAGGTAATGATAGTATGATATTGTATGGGCCCAAATCCGCTAGATTTAGTCGCGAAACGATGAGCCGACACCCTAAACCATTAAAGTTATGAGATTCGGATGGAATCGGGTATAAACCGAGCAAAAGATGAGCTTAGGGGTCACCCTAGCTCATATCTGGATTGAACGGGACGAAAAACGGTGAAAAACGGTGGAAAATAACTGAGATCTCGCTTTTTCGGCGAGATCCCGGTTTTCCGGCGGCGCCGGAGAATGTGGGTACGAGGTTAAGAGAATGTCAGGGAATATTTTGACATTCTCTGACCTAAACCTAATTCGTTAACGGAAACTTAGCAAACGAGCCTTAATTCCTATGTTAATTCGTCAAAGGAAGAATGACGAACTAGCCCCATTCGTTAAGGAAATTCGTTAAGTGAGGGACGAATGAACCCCATTCGTTATAGGGTTCATTAGTTAACCAGACCAAGCGAATAAGTCCAAATTCGTTATAAGGACCGGTTCGTCATAAGGTCCAATTCGTTTTGAGGACTGGTTCGTTATAAGGTCTGATTCGTTATAGTAGTAAATTCGTCATGAAGGTAGAACCCCATTCGTTAAGGGACTAGGACGAATTAGAAGTTTGAAAGAATGACAGAAAGGTCCCTGGACTTAGAATAAAATGAATTAATTACAAAGAAACCCTCGATCCATTTGAGTTAGCAAATAAAATAATAATTTAGAATTCTAATGAAAAATGTGTTAAGACAGTTAATGAAAATAAAAAAAAATTTCCAAGCTGACCTGACAACTCGAACCCAGCCAGGGGCTCTGCCCCTTGGACCCTGCTAGGGGATGCCGCCCCTAGAACCCCGCTGCCAGGGGCGCTGTAACATCCCAAAATTTCAAATAATAATATTTAATATCTTTATTTGTTATGATAGAAAAGTTTACTTGAGTTGATAAATAAATAATAAAATAATAAAAATTGTTAGATAAAAAGGCTAATTAGATGGAATTAATTATGGAACAAAAAGGAAAGATGGACCTTAGGTCACAAGGTACTATCATACAATTTAAATATGACAATATCTAATTTATTTTGTTTATATTCAATCATATACAAATCGCCGCAACTGGTTACAAATAAATAAAAAAAAACAATTTATAAAACTAGTTGTCTTTTTTTATATATAACCTAAAGCCAATCTATGTGATCTTTACTCTTCACTTCAAACCAAAGAATAACCTACAATATGCGTAAATATATATATATATATATATATATATATATTGTCAACAACACATGTTGACGACGGATTAGTCGACATTTTTCACAAATATTACGAACAGAAGCTCTTATTTTCATTTTTGACACTCCTTACTTTAATTTTGAATCCATTTCTTGGACAAAAATAAATATTTTGAAATTCTCGATTTCAAATCGTATTTCCGCAAAAGAAATAATGAAAACACCTAATCTTTCGAATCTTTGTTGCCGAGTCGATTTGGAAACGTACATTAATCGATAATAATGTTTTACACCCAATATTATTACATCATCAAGATCTAACCCATTTTAGGTATAAAGCTTAAACCTTTAGTGATCGTAAACCCGTTTTAGCTAGGTCTTTCTCCAACAAGTTGATCAAGTCCATTTTTAACATTAAGTTCACATTTTTATTAGGGCAAAAGGACCATAAAAATGAAATCTTTAAACTAAAACGTACCTTGATGATTCACTTCGGCTACGGGTTAGCTTCAATACGTGATCCTAGACTTGTATCTTGGTTGTATAATCGAGGATCTATCATAAATCTTCCTTGATTTGAATTCGGGTATGAGACGCCGGCTATGGAGGTGTTTTGGCTTAAGTGTGTGTGTTTGTGGTGTAGGCTGTGGTGTAGAATGGATGGAAATTGAAAGGATTAGGGTTTAAGGGGTATTTATACTTCCTTAAGCTAATGGACCTAAGGCCCATCTTGTCCATAATTAATTCCATCTAATTAGCCTACTTACTATCCCATCTTTATTATTTTCTTTATTATTTTCTTTATTATTTCTTTAATAACTCAAGTAAACTCTCTGGACGTTACACAGAGTTCGGGAAGTCTGATTTTTATCAGCAAAACTGTAACAGCTAAAAATGAAATTTTCTGGCCACTGTAGCTGCGGTTTCCGGCGACGGCGAGATGATGTGTTTGTATATCGGGGCGAGACGGTTCCGTGGCCGCTTGAATCACTCAATTCCGAGTTTGTTTGATATGGTTTTGGTTTATTCGAGTGATTTCGTTCATAAACATCAAAGGTACATTTTTGTTAAAAATGTTTACTTTTCGTGTACGGATTTGCATGAATATTTGTAGGATGATAGAATGAGTCACGATTAGTTATAAAGTAATGAACTTGCTAGTAAACGGGTTAGTTGGTTCGTTTCGGGTCAAACGAGTAGTGTTCGGTTCGTGAAAAGGACGGGTAAATGAAGTCGGTTTTGCATGAAACTTGGTAGGATAGTAAATCGGACCTTATCATGTGAGAAAAATGTAAACTTGTATATAAACAATTTGTTTGGAATGAACTGGGACAAACGGGTAATGTTTGAACCAAGTTAGTGTAAAGAAACAATATGGTTAAAGTTCAAGGCTTAATTATTATGCAAGACAGGCAAAACAAGTTGAAGAGAAGGTTGGAAAATGATGGGAATAAATCATATTCAAATGAAAAGTAATCGAATTGAATGAAGAAAGTACTCGAATCAAGTGGGCAAGTTATCGAATGGACAAAGTAATCGAATCAAATTGTATTCGATTAGAATCTTTCATTCGATTAGAACCCGTCATTCGATTAGAATCTGTCATTTGATTAGAATCCGTCATTCGATTAGAATCTGCCATTCGGTTAGAATCTGTCATTCGATTAGAATCCGTCATTCGATTATACTGGTCATTCGATTAAATGGTTATTCGATTAGAACTTTCATGCGATTAGAACTGTCATTCGATTAGAATTGCGATTCGATTAGAATTGTGATTCGATTATAATGGTGATTCGATTAGAGTATTCTGGACCGAATTCTAGTTCCGACCAGAAGATAGAGATATTGACAAGTCAAGATTGGTTGACTAAAACACCCTTAACGGGCCAGGATTAATTTGACCATCGAAACTCCCTCAATTTGAAAAATTGATTGAGGGCTTTTGTAAAGGAGATAAAAACCTACAATATTGAACAAGGCAATGTACCCAAACGAGGATTGGAACTAGGATAAATTCGTGGTTAACGAGGTCTTGAAGCTTGAAAGGTAACGATGGCTTGAAGAACTTGATTAATCTTGAAGCAACCGAAAATGGAGAAGGGAAATTTCGCAGGATATGTGGAGGATGACTGGACTTCAGTAGTTTTTAAGGTTTAGATGTGTGTTTTGATTAAAAATTGAGTGTTATAATGCATTTATGAAGGAATCTACTCGATTAGGAAACAAAATAAGCTATTGATGAGAAAATCGGGTATAATAACTAACAAAATTTGGCTTGGACAACAAGAAAATGGTTTGGGGTGTTTTACAAAATTAATTTACATATCTTGGAGCTTAAGTTTCGTTAATTTAGTCGCAAATAGGAAAGATTTGGCAAAATAGGTCCTTGTACTTCTTCTTTTGCCATTTTCCTTGAAAAGATAGGAAAATATGAACTGAAAGCATCAGACACGAGTTCTCGGTGACCTGAGTTCTCGGTCAGCATGGGTTCTCGATCAACACGGTTTCTCAGTCAAACATGAGTTCTCGGTCAGCACGGGTTCTCGGTCAAACATGGGTTCTCGCTTCCGAGGGTTCTCTGCCTTGATTTCTCGGCCACTCGGTTTTCTGTTTGGTTATGGGTCTAGTCCCAGTTGGGTCCAGATGCCATAATGGACAGTTGGGCCCAACCTAACTAAGTCCACAAGATGCTAAGCCCATATCCTAAGTTAAAACAAAACTAGCCCATCATCATAAACTAAACAAATGAGCCCAACCTAGAAAATACGTTGGCTAACTAATATATCGACTTAATTAATTATATGATTAATTAACAAATATATATTTAACAGTTAGCCGTGCATAATTAAAGAAAGGTATTACTATTGGCTCTGAGCGTAACTGGATCCAGGTGAGTTTCTAGCCCCATTTTCCGTGTTATGTTTTTCGGGGCTGTGTGCATACTCAATGTGATTAGTTAATACACTTACCTTAAGTGGTAAGTGTATGATACGTGTGAATGTTATGAATGATGTATGTATGATATATGGATGTATATAAATGATGTATGTATGATGAATGGATATTATAGAAAGGGTTATGAGTATATAAGAAAGTATATAAAATTATAAAAGAAAAGGAAGGTATGAATGAAGGAATTGACGGTAAAGGGTGGCAGACCCTAATAATATAGGTGAAGGAGGGTGGCAGACCCTAATAATATATGTGAAGGAGGGTGGCAGACCCTAATAATATATGTGAGGTTATAGGGCAAAAGTCTCTTTAAAACGTATAAGTATGTATATAAAGTAAGATAAAATATGAAAGTATGAAAGAAAGAGAGTATGAAAGAAAGAAGGAAAGTATATACTTATGTACATATGAAAGGAAGTAAAGAAGGTTAAGTATGCATTATATGAAAGTATTGTATGTTATCAGATTATCTATAACTCACTCAGCGTAGCTGACTTTTAGTATGCACGCAAGTGAATAAACTGAAACAGCTAGCTTGAAGAGGACACATGGCAGGATTGGACGAGGCTGACATCTGAAGATTTGTCATGATGTTTTGATACTATATATTATGTTATGTTTTAAAAGACAAATTATGGATGCTTGTAATGAATATTTGACTACTTTTATTATTCCGCGAATGTTTTAATTAACTCTGACTTTGAGAACTGTGTTTATGAGTAAATCCAACGTCCAACGTAGGGCACCGGGAACGGGGCCTTACACTCTGATCGAAGATCTAATGGGTGGGAATCTTCATTTTTATTCCATAAACACTCAGTTAAAATTTGAGACCGATCCGACGGTTAGATCTCCGGAATCGTCGTGTCTTTGTGCGTTATTTTCTCAAAAACGGGAATTTGGTAAAGAATGAGTTTGGAGGCTAGGATGGGTATTGATGAGATGGGGGCTACATTTATAGGAAGAGGGTAGGGTTTCATGTTTAACTTTTCATCTAATGACACTTAATTCCCTCATAATTTAAATAATTACATTTATCTTCTATAATTTAATTAAATCCAAATCATTTAAAATATCAAACGAAATTTGGGATGTTACAAGTCTACCCACCTTATAAGAGGTTTCGTCCTCGAAACCTGCTTAGTCCTTGTAAAAGGAATACTTCTTGTATTCACATCCTTTCTTTAACCGACTTAGCTTCCTATCTTACCGGTTTATCCTTTGTCTCACAATCATCAAGTGATGTTCATTAGTTTTAGCTGTCCACAGTGGCTTGGCCATGAAGTCCTCGATAATACACTTCCGTATCCAGACTTTGCAAGTCCCCATCAGTTCCTCAAGCATGCTCTTCTTCTTGTCCTTCAAATAGAAACTTTGCACTTACTATCATAAAGTTTAGCACTGAATGACCCTTCTGTCTCATTTACAACCTTTAGTAAATATAGTACTTTGAAATACGTTCAAAAGATATTAATTCCATAAAAGGAAACCTTTCCAGTTTTCTCCTTAAGGATTACTTCTTGAAATCCCTTTGTCTTTTCCTTTAAGATAGATCACTTCTTGCCATTCCTGAGCGCATCCATTGCATAACTTGTCGGATAACTCCTTAAGTTACCATTTAAACCTTCTTTCGTTGTCAGCTCTGCGTCAACAAGTAGGGTTCATGAGTTATAGTTGTCTAGCTTGATCATGATGTAAATGATGACACATCTTCCTTTTCTTGACTAATGAGGTCTCACATTGTCCTATGAATCCATTTTTTACTGTTGTTGCATATCAGGCTGCTTGATATATCATAACTAATTATCTTAATCGACTTCCTTTCCGGGCATGTCTTGACTTTCATATGGACATTTACAGTACCATTCTATCCCTTTCGTTCTAGAGGACTTTCCTCTCATGATCGCATGTTTATCAGTGATAACGCTAATCACTCGTGTTAAGATTCAATTCAAATAAACATAAGAAAAAACTATCTCCGCGCCTTCCTTTCATGTCTTATGTCCTTGGTTTCTGGCATCTTCTTGCGGTATGATTTTCAGCTCCATATTCATAACTCTTGTGGTTGTTCTTATCCACATAGGCAAAATATCATGTCCTCTCACAGTTGTCACATACCATGAACTCATCTTCACTTGACGTTTGTTTAAGGCAAAACAAAGTGCGTATTTTTCAAAACTTATTTTTAATAAAGTTGTTACATTTAACGTATGTGAAGCATTACTAGAATAGTTATTTATTTTATTTTATTTTATTTTATTTTTTGAAGTTAACTAACTTTATGCAACCCCACATTTAGAAGGGAACATCACAAATAAAAACATTGATGTTTCTCTTTAGCAACTGTGTACCTTCAATATTAATGACTCGTAAGTATTATTTCCTAGGTTTTATAAACAGTACCATTACACCTGTATTGCACATGTAATTACTATTAATATTACTAATATATGATAAAGATTCAATACAATAATAGCTTATCGTGTAATAGGTATGTGAATCCCCTTTTTCACGAAATCGATTCATGAAATCACATCTCAACATTTCGGAATCGTCAATACGTATCCAATTAATCATTGGTTCACCGAAAAAAACAATTTGGATCGATAATCGATCAAATTTTTACTTTTTTTCACGAAAACCATTTTTGAGCATTTTTTAAGCGTTTTAGGTTTTGGCTAAGCATTTTATGGTTTTGGTTGAGCGTTTTTAGGTTTTGCCTTTGAGCGTCTCGCGTACCTATCGTACGTTAAGGTATTATTGTACAGTATATTTTCCCTACTAATATATATAAAAGAGAACTTTGATGACGCTGAAAGATTATTGATCCATTTGGCGGTGTGTCATTGGGCCAAGTTTTTTTAATATATTTTTATTTTTTTCTGTTTTGTTTTTTTAAGTTTGATTATTATGTTTCTAATTATTTTTGTTATTATTTTTATTTGTTTTGTTTTAGTACCGATACCGTAAAGAACGTGGTAGAAACTAACCTGATTTGCGTAGACTTACCGTATTTTGTTTAAATTTCAGTACCGTAACGGAAATTGGCTGAATAACAATTCTTTTTTTTAGTTTCGATTTCATAACAAATGTGAAAAGAACGACCGAATTTGCATAGATTAATTATCTCAATGCCAGGATCAACAAAACTCGGGTTTCACCGATCGGGCCACCCCTTTGGTTTATCTCACTTTTTATAACCTTTTTGTTTCAGTTCCCGCACAATAACATGCGTAACAGAAACCGACCGAAAGCATCGACTTACCACATCAACACTTAGCACTGATAATGCTTGGGTTTTTCCAACGTCTAGATTTACCGACCCACCCGGTGCAACGCGCCAGGTAAAAAACTAATTAACTTATAACTGTCATTGTCGATGGTTCAGTCACGAGTCACAAATATAATATTAAACCGACTAGTTGAACCAATATACCTTTTCCGTTAGTGGAAACTATTTATATTTCTATTGGGTCATGATTATTTATATGTTCTCGGTCAAACTTTACTTTTTGGCAATTTTAGTTTCTGTAGTTCGTTTAAGGTTGTTTTAAGCACAAAATAAGCGTTTTAAACATCGTTTAAGACTTTGAAACGAAACGACAAATATGAAACATGATTATAACATAAAATTCTTTGTTTTATTAATATTCAAATACCCGAAAGCCAAAACGGGTCTGGTTTACAATACAAAAACAAGTACAAATGTGAACCAAAAATGACGAATGTCAGAACATGTAATATATGGATACCAGATTGAGGTTTACCTTTTAAAAAAACATGTTCACGTTGTAGTTCGTTCTTTCCTTATTTAAGTAATTACGGTTAATATAATATTACATACAACTATTCATGTAAAAAATAGGTGAAAAATATAGATTTAATTAAAAAAAATACTTACTTTTTCATCGGTGTTTATGAGAAAATCCTTCAACCCATTTTAAATTATATTAAAGTCTCTGCATTTGTTTAATATGCTGCATTTCTACTATTATAATAAATAAAAACATATTTGTGTCACTTGACATCTAATTATACCATGGGTTTGTCACTTGACAAGTTTTTTTCTCAATCATTAAAACTTTTATTCTTTGTTTACAAAAGAATAATTAAAATTGTTAAATGGTAACCGAACCTTTCTTTAAATATGTTTCTCCTATTATTATGAGTTAATTAATTAGTAATTAGTTATAAATGTTGATAATAAATGTGTGTTGTTATAAATTTTAATTTTTAAATTTTAAGACCTCAAGAATGAGAGTATCTCCATGGACATGTTTTTTTAGCAACAAAGTTATTTATTACCAAAATCCTCTTAACCTTGCATATGCAAGGATTTGAACCACCTTCATTTTAAAATGGTGGACACCATACCACTAGACCATTAAGTCATAAGTCATCTCCATGGACATGTGAGAATGCATATTATTCTTCCATGTATAAGAAAATGAAATACTTTGTTTACTTATTATTTTCATTGTTATTATTATTTTAATAATAAAATCAAAGAACTTTAGCTTAAAGAACAAGTACTTGGTTTTTATCAGTTCAACAATTCTGTATTTTTTATAAGTAATCATTAATAATAATATAATCCTTAACATAATAAATAAAAATGTGGTTGTGTAACTTAGTATCTAATTAGACCATCTTGTGCCACTTGACACATTTTAAAGTAAAAAAAAAAACCTATATTAATTCCATCCCATATTCTTTAAGGAAGAAATTAATAAGGAAATCAACTATTAGATCATTGGGTATACTCTAACATCTTTTAACTCCATATACGCATCGCATCACTTATTTTTCTCTCTTTCACTCCATCTCACGCAAAGGAAATGTTTAATTCTTTTAACTCCATATCACTCATATTAATTGTTAATTTAGTATAGTCTTCTTTGCCTTTTAACCTATTAAAAACATAATACATGCTCCATTTTAACAAATTTAACACATGTGAGGAGTAGTTTAATCTATTTTTAAAATGTCATGTCATATCTTAATTTATGTTAGGGTTAGAGTATACATGACCTTATAAAATGCATTTGTCATCAAGCTTGTCTTAGCCCTTTCATGATATATTGTGTATGGTTGCTTAGTTTTAAAAATATTTCATGCTATCCGGACTATAAATGTTGTACAGTTTGATATCCTATATCCGTTGTTAAGAACACAAAGATAAAACGGATGACATGAAATGCATGTAGAGACAGATACGGTTAAGTTACATATAAAACTATAAAGGTTATATACATAGAAATAGTTAGAGATTTAGGAATATAAAGCTATATATTTATATATATGTATATAGGTCATGTATACACACCATATCGTTTAATATGTAATTTATTATACTGTAAACCACATATTTATATAAACAATTTAACATGTTATTTGTGTTTTACATTGTGTCGTCGTTAAAATTTATTTATCTTAACCCGTGTTGCACACGGGATCATAGCCTAGTGTTTAATATGCGTCAAAAGTTTTCCAACCAAAAATATTCCTGAAATCAGTGACAAACCAGTTACTAGCATTCCAGCCCACATGCCGCGAAAACAGTTCGCAAGCAGTCGACGAGTTTACCCATAAGAAGCCTATGCAAACAAATTTTTGTTGTCATATAAACTCTTGGGAACGGTTTACATTAAAAAAAATGTTAAATCTGCTATCAACTTCAATAATTGCTAACACTTTGAAGTACCACTTTATCAAATCTTGACATGTTTAATCGAAATAAGTCATTTTTTAAAATAAAATAGAATAAAAAAAAACTTCGCAGCAATATGTATCTCAAACAGGTTGGATAACTTTAATATATGTTGTGTACTCGAATCAACTCAACTAGTTACACTCAAATTAAAATGTAAGTAGCAATGATTCTATTGATTAACCGAAGAATTACAACTGAGATATCAAAGAGAAGGATGGGGATATCAGACGCTGTAGAGAGATGGGAAGAAGAACACACAATCATCATTCATCATATTCGTTGCTTGAATGGGCTTGAGTTGATTCACAACGCAGGCATGCTCATACTTGATTTGATTTGAAAGCGAGCCGAACCGAGCGGAGTGAATTTAAAGAAACGAGCGATATCTTTATGCTTTAACTTGGTTTGGTTTTGAAACCTAGCGGCTTGGTTCGGTTTTGTTTTGCTTGATTTCGAACAAAGTTCCCAATTTAAATTTCTAAAACTTCAAAATATCATTAATTCAAGACTTTTAACTCTAAATTATCTAAACTTTCACCTTTAAAATGTATAAAACTCAAAGTTAACAACAAAACATATATAAAACGAGTGGCTATGGTTTAAAATTGAACTTTGAATTTAACACAAAAGAGGGAAATTTGAAAAACTTTAAAAAAAATAGTATACTTTTATATATATACATAAAGTTTATATATAAAACTAATAAATAAAAAATAATTCGAGCAAAACAAACCGAACCAAACCGAGCAAGGTTTTGCTCGTGCTTGGATTGTTTTTAAACCGAGCCTAAATCAAACGAGCATTTTTCAAGCGAACGACGAACGAACGGCGAGCAGTTTGGACAGCCCTAATCGAGATTAGGTCGGAATTTTAATATTTTACTAGGCTTCTGCATGCGTGAAAAATGACGAGTCCCTCAAAAAATAGTTTGTTAAGTCTATAAATAATATACAATATTTGCTAAACACAAGGATCAATACTATAAGTAAAGAAAACTCTCTACAATAGTAATATTTGATTTCAATTTCTTTTTAAGTTTGTTTGTTTGTTTATATTCATTTGTGTTCGAGAACTATTTATATAAGTTTTAACCAAACAAACATGACCAAACACGAACATGCTTATTTTCTTAATGAACGAAAACGGACAAAAAAATTGCTTGATTATATGTTCATGTTTGGTTGAAGTTAAATGAACGGTCACGAAAATGCCCCAATTCGTGTCTGTTTGATTCGTTAAGAGACATGATCGTATTTTATTTGAATTGCTTATAAAGTAACCATATCACATATGTGTATTATGAATTTATGATCTAAGGCTAGCCTTAGGCTTTGACATTCGGGCCTTAAGTATCAAATGGGCCTTGGATTGAACCAAACGTCTAAGTCATTAATGGATCTAAAAAAAGTAACTCGTTTATTTTAGCCACAAATATGCTTTAGAAAAACATACAACACAACACAACAAAAATATAGGGACATACAACCACTTATATATTGCATATATTACATCAGTATAAAGTTGCATATTGAAATATATCTATAGTCGAGAAATAAAATGTAAATTCTGATCTTGGAGTACCCGATCGTTGTCTTTTGCCAAC
Source organism: Bidens hawaiensis (assembly GCF_021521415.1). Taxonomy (NCBI): domain Eukaryota; kingdom Viridiplantae; phylum Streptophyta; class Magnoliopsida; order Asterales; family Asteraceae; genus Bidens; species Bidens hawaiensis. The sequence goes on from NW_027505005.1 coordinate 111,247, forward strand.
ATTTTATTTAGCTCGTTGACAAAGGTTTCCATAGACACACTTGGCAAACATATGGGCACCACGATCCCAGACTCTCCCTTATGGTTTGTAAAAGGTATATAGAAACTAGCAACACCGGGGATAGCACCCACCCCGCCTTTGGCGGGTCCACCATATACCGCCTTCCCCCACCCAAAGTCAACCACATCAAATCCAGCATGAGTTACATCTGAGACTAGGTAGCTTCTAACCACAGTGAAATGGGGTCGCCCCTCGGTTACCATTAGGTCGGCTATAGATCTCATTTACTCTTCATTGACATCTGATTTAGCCTTCATCACGAGCTTTAACGCATGGGCCAACGGTTTGGTGGCTAGATCCTTAGCTGTGGAAATGGCAACCGGGAAGGCGAACCCATTTCCGTAATATCCAACTGGAAGAGGAGGATTGAACTTGGCACGCGCATTCACGATGCAAATGATGCGCATCTCTTCTTCCGGATCAGGCTGGAGCGCGATGGTACGACAGCGCCAAAGGCAGGCAGTTAGCACCTCAAAGGTGGAACACTTTTTAAGGTGCGATGGAACAAACCGACGTAGCGCTGCCATCTCAGCCGGTCCAAAGAAAAAGGATTTGTGTGCCATGTCATCTAGTGGGATTATTGTACCCTTGGTGTCTTCCACTTTGTCATACTCGCGATGAGTGCATGTCACACGTGGTGGGTCACGTGCAAAAAGCAACTCCCTTTGCCACACGGGTAAAGTCGAAGGCTTTGATGCACCTTGAGCCATTTCACCCAGTCCAGTCATGAATTGAACGAGACCTGGTGCGTCACTCATGGTGTGGTTCAGTCGTAGGATCAAGATAAAACCCCCCACATAATCATCGTGTCACCTATTAAAAAAGTTAATTAATAAAACAAGCCAATGTAATAAGGAAAGAAAAAAGAAAAAAAGTGCCTGTTTCTCAAAACTTATTTTTTAATAAATTTGTTAAAGGGTACATTTAACGGATATTAAGCATTATTAGAATAGTTATTTATTATTTATTTTTTAGTTAACTAACTTTATGCAACCACTCATTTAGATAAGGGAACACCACAAATAAAAACATTGATGTGCCTCTTTACCAACTATGTACCTTCAATATTAATGACTCGTAAGTATTATTCCTTATGTTTTATAAACACGACCATTACACCTACATTTCACATGTAATTAACTTATAACTATCATTGTTGATTTGTCGATGGTTTAGTCACTAGTCACAAATATAATATTAAACCGACTAGTTGAGCCAAAATACCTTTTCAGTTAGTGGAACATATTTATATTTCTATTGGGTCATGATTACTTATATGTTTTTGTCACACCAAAATGCATACTTTTTTAATATTATGAAGTGATATAATATTCTACCTGAATCAGTAACAAGGGTGTATCAAGAACATTTCCAGATCCAGGAACATCATAAAGAAGTTCTTCCAAACACGGAAACGGAGGTTGAAGCGCGTCTCCAAACTGCTTCAACGTCACGTCAGCCTCCGCCTCAGTAAACAACACACCTTGGCCAGTGCAGTTTACCATCAGTTTCCCGGCCGGCCCTTCTTTGAGCCGGCCAGCAAACGGATAGTAGAACACTAGCAATTTGGCCAGTGCCTTGCGGATCACACTGGCCGGGTTCTTATTATTCATTTTTGGGTCGTGGCGGTAAAATTGAATAACCGGGATATGAAACCGAAGCGCGTCTTGATCATCGATGTCCGATAGAGGTTTAAGCTCTCGTGGCGTGGGTTTAGCCGGAGCAATGAGCTCCGGTGCACGTCTCCGGACGGTGAAGGTTAAGGGAATGTCGATGTGGGACATGTTTGAGTTTGTGTGTTTTGTGTGTTTGAATGAGGTATCATTGGAGCTCCTTATGAGTCATGAGTAGATATTTAATTATTTGTTTGTTTAATTTATTTTTTCTTTTTTATTTGTATACATATGGAATAATTATTTATGGAGTAAGTTAAGTCAAACGACTTTGTAGAAAGTATTAAGTTTCAATTGCATGCATGTCAAGGACCGGTAGGTGTTGAAATTAGGTGAATAGTATTAGTACACACTATAGCCATTATATTTCTTTTTTAGGTATTTTAAGTGAAATTAAAACATATTTAGAAAAAACATTCACATAAGCTTTATAATGTTTATGAAAAAAAAAACATTCGCATAACTAAGAGCATCTTCAATACAATACAATACATGCATAAACCGTTATATTAGTTTAATGTCAGACTTTAACCATTTTTAAAAACATACATTTTCTTCTACAATACTAAACATTCACAAACTCTATTAAAAAACTATTATAATTGTATGTGTGACTAAGAAAGAAATCCTCCTCAGAGAGAGAACTAATAAATAACTCCTAAAAACTCAACCAAACATATTTTTTTAAAATAATACATTTATATTTAATTTAGTATAAGATTATATTACCAAAAATAACGATCACAATTTTTGACATATTATATATATGTATTATAACTATATTACAGTATTACATATATGTAATGTTGTGATCGGCACTTTTTTATTTTGATAAAAAAAATTAACATATAAGAATGATGAAAAAAAACTAGAATGTGGTTTTTTAAGTGAAGTTTTTATAAGTTCTTTATTAGTTATCTCTTTAAACTGTATACTAGCCATTATGAATTTTTCTAAATATATAATATTTTATGATATCTAAAAATTATTATTTATATTATATGATCCACATAATATGTGTGTATGTGACTATGTGAGTAAGTGAGTGAGTGGGAGGTAGGCCCACAAACCAAGTCCATTGCAGGGATTACAAACTTGGGGAGGGTGGACGAGTACCACAGTGGTGAGGTTTGTTTAGTTTGTGGCCTATGACTCTATGAGGATAATAATAGGGAAAAACAAAGTTAAATACCGTCATTTAAATTACCTTTTGAATAAATTAAATAAAATGTTTTTTTTAGTTTGTTAGGATTATTTTAACAATATGATATAACTTAAAACACACTCTTCGCAATATCTTATGATATGATTTTTGCTTCAACCGTTTGTCATGTGTTTTAAAATATGCTTCTTTTTTAGTGAGTGGTTTTACGTTCAAACACTTCATTTTAATTTGTTCCAAGGAGTTGTCCAAAAAAACTCATTTTCGTTCTTCTATTCCAGACAAGTTGTTAGCCGAGTTGCCAAAGTCATCCTACGGCGAAGAAGCTAAAACTTTGTCCTTTGAGATAGCTTTTATGGTCGTTTTAATTAGATACAAAATGAGTAAAACCTTGTATATATATTCACGTATGTCGAATGAGTGCTATGGGATCTTTACATGCTCAATCGTATAAAAAATAAACTCAAAGTTTTCATATGGGACTAAATATTAGTTAAGCAGTTATAGTGAATTATTGAAAACTAAATAGATTTCGTTTATTGGTTAAAAACCCGCTTTAACGGCTTTGCTATTATGTGGTCTACATATCATATACTTAAGGGGAAACTCACCAAACTTATCTTCTTATTATTTATGTAATAACATAAAAGTTTTACAAAAATTGGTGCAAGAGGAAACATCCCAAAACCAATGTTCTTTGTAATTGTCGAGCAAGCCAAAAATTTATTTTTCTAAATGTATTTGTATATTTTATTGTTAATGTGTAAATGATGATTATAAAAAACTGTATTATTAATTGTTAATGTGATAATGATGATCATAAATCTATGCTATGTTATTCTGAACGTGTAAATGGTGATTATAAACTATATTATCACAATAGGACAAGTTTTTTTATAAATAAAATAATTTTTAGAGTTTTATACGTGGGTATAAGTTTGAGTCGTTTGACTGACCTCTAGAGTCGTTATACACATTTGTGATTTGACTCATTATTTTAAACAGGCTTTTTATTTACTTATTTGTAATGTGAATACTAAAAAAATAAAAAAATAACGTCTTTAAATTTCTTGGAAGATCGCTAGAAGTTATACACAAGTGAAAAGAAAACTGCTTGAAAATTGTTGAATCAAGAAATTCCGTACTTTATTGTGACTTTTCATACAATGCTCCAAATACAAACATCATATTCGAAGAGTGTTAGTTTGTATCAATTTCATTAAACGTTATTATTAATCTAGTGGTATCAAAAATTTGAATAATGCGTTGTCATTTTTAAAGAGTGTGGGTTAAAGTCTTGTAGCTAAAAGAAAAGATATAACTAAAGAGTAGAGTTAGATAGTTTGTAAGTTGTCGTTCAAAAAGAAAATTTTATATCGGTTTTGAATTTGATTTTAAGACGATTTTATTATAAGGTAAACATCTTTAATGAAGTATATCGGTTAATGGTATGTTTGGTAGTCTCTTAATGATTCTTTTACCTATGAAACCGTCAGCACAAAGTGTATTTGGTTCATTGTATTGAAATCTTTGAATCGGTCATGGAATCGTTAATTTAGTCAAATTTATAAACATATTGATTGGAGCATCTTAAGTGGTGTTTGATTTCTGAAAAAGGCTCTGTGAGAGCTCTTCTGTCTACGTCGTGCAGACATGAGCTTATGTAAAGCATTTGTTTTCATGCTGAAGTTTCATTAAAAATCATCTATGCAGGCTCTCTTTGGATTCGATCTGACATAGCCTCTTTTTACCTTTTCTAACATCATAAACTATGTTTCTCATTCACAGACTCCCAACCCTAGTCACCACCCCTCGCTCCTCCACCAGCCGTGTAAGACCCCGAAATCTGGGTGTCCTACAGTTGGTAGTCATTCCAAACAAATTCAAATATAAAGGTTAAACCGGTTTCATATAATTCAAACATTCAATACAGAGTATTCTTGGAGCGGAAAATTTACATAACATCCAATTATTATCCTTAAGATATAAAAATGTAAATTAAAACTTTCTTAATTATTAACATGATAAGGAGCATCGAATAGAACTGGCTCGGGACCTCGGGTAGTCTTGAGCACGTCCAAGCAGTAATCCCATCCACGTTCCACCTGAAAATCATTCTAACATACACACAAAGTCAGCTAATTGAGCTGAGTGAGTTTATGTTTTAATCATCAAAATTTATTAAAGACCAACCAGGGTATTTTACATACGACTTCCATAAAAATAAATACATAAATAACATCAATAAATAAATAAATAAACTTTCTTCAGTCAAGCACGTAACACGGGTCACATCCTCTCAAGTCCAAAACACAATGTTAAGGACTCGAATAATCTTCACCCCAATGACAGATAAACTGTTAGGGGATTTTTAACATCCATTCAACCCAAGGACAGTCTTCATGTCCCGGAACTCTTCACCTTAACCCCCAACAGGGGAATCAAGGAATTTTTATTCTTCTCTTCGACCCAGTCATGGCTTAACAAAAACATTCACGTGGTGGCCACACACACACATACAAATAAAACAATCATAAATCATACAAACTTCCAAGCATAGATAGTAAAAATAACATAAACTATGCAATATCATACAACCGCTTCAAAAGGTAAAATCGTCATAAAACGTGTATGCTAGCCTGAAACGTAAAACATTTAAAAAGGGGCATCATGAAACTCACCTGATATGAATCACATAAACATCACAACTGAATCCTCTTGCTAATCACTCACAATCCATAAGCCTGTCAAGTTAAAGCACACAACAATCACCAACTAGACCGCAACGACTCGTTCACTTTACGAGATGTCCTAACGAGATTGGGTTGACCCATAGCCACACTAGGGCTGTGCAACGGTTCAGAACCGCGAGAACCGAACCGGAACCGAAACCGAAAACGAGTGAAAAATAGAACCGGAACCGGAACCTTTTATAGTAAACCGGTTCGGTTCCAGAATCGCTAAAGCCGGTTCCAGAACCGCAAAAGCCGGTTCTCGCTAAGCGGTTCTGGCTAGAACCGGTTAGATAAATTATTTATCAAATGAGTTATGCAAACTTTGCAAATTGCAAAACAAGTTTATACAATTGTATGTCTTCTTTCACGGTAAAACTAATTTAGATTACAACATGAACATCCGTTATTAAAACCTAAGTGTTGAAGTTAAATAAATTATTAGCAACGATAGATTAATGGAAGATCATATCATTTTATATTAAATTACCTTAATAGCTTAAATCAAAACTGATCATGGTTGATAGTTTTTGAACGTAAATAAAGAAGATTTGAATTAAAAAATGATTGAATGGATGCCGGTTAATAAGTTATTCTATAAAAAATGAGGATTGGTAAATTTATTTAAAACGTTTTGAATATTCCGGTTCTGTTCCAAGTCTAGAACCGTCGGTTTTACCCGGAACCGAACCGGGAACCGTTTAATGCAAATTCTGAGAACCAAGAACCGAACCGGTACACATATTAGCGGTTCCGAACCGTTTTTTGCTCACCCCTAAGCCACACCCAACATTCATATTCATCTACATCAGTCCCCCGGAGTCCTTGAATTACCCCAAAACTCCCTTTCTAATAGATCACCACCGACGGTTCACAAACTATGCCCGTCATACGGTAATTGTGTCGAATTCGTGCGTTAACGAACCGACTAACCAGCCGCTAACCAAACCAGCCCCATTTTGATAACAATTGGCATTATTATAGCCTACTCATCAATATTTAACCACCCAAGTTGATGGGTTTTGAAACCTCATCTTTTTCCTCTTTAATTTTATAATTAATCGATTTTACAAGCTCTTACAAACCGATTAAGGAATCACCAACCAAACTAGCCCTTATAACCAAAAAAAAAATAATTTTCTACTGTTCATATACTAACATAAGACCCCTCAAACTGATCGGGTTGACCATTCCTTCAAATAATACCCGAATGACAACAGTTAACGATTTCAACATTTAAGAACCCTAGAAATTGTTTTTTTATCAATTAACCTATCAAACAACTCCAATGGTCATGAATTTTAGTATGATATACTAGACATACTTGGGAATCTTTTGACACCAAAAACTCCAACTTTTGACCTCGGGAAGCATGCCAAATGATTTTAATCTGAATATGTCCCTAGTTCAAGAAACGGATTAATTGACCATCTTCACGACCTAGTTTATGAAATTAAAGATTATGGGAGTGTAGTACACACCTTGAACGACCTCTAGCAGCTTGGAATTGAATTAACTCGATCAAAATCATAGAGTTTGGTGGCCATGAAGCTTGCGGCCAGATTGGGTTAGGGGGGAGGGAAAGACTTGGTTATAATCTTCAAATGTTACACCTTTGGCCATTGCACTTTGTAATCTCCTCCTCCTTGTTCCCAAACTGAATATAACACCTATTAGACATGTCATGGGTCCCCTAACCCTCACGCGAAACCCGAGAAATTAATTACAGACTGTACACACGTGTCTTTCGGTTTACGAGAATTTTTGGGATGTTACAGGCCGCCGCCCTTCCACAGCCCCTTACGAGATGAAATTGTTGAGAAGTTAGTGCAAAGTATGGCATGGCATGTTTATGGTTTAATGGATACTCCCTCCGTCCCATTAAAAGTGTCAATATTTTCTTTTTTGTTTGTCCCATAAAAATGTCCACTTTCAAAATTTGTTAGTCAATTTCAAGATTTACCCTTAAACACACACAACTAACATTAATAAACAACATTGATGGACTCAATTTCCATGGGCATTATTGTCATTTAGTAAGTTAAAAATAAAGTAATCATTCAATCTACCTTAAACTTTATGTTTTTCGAACCATGACACTTGTAAAGGGACGGAGAGAGTATTATTTCAGTGTTATATAACTATTGTTTAAATTTCAATGTTGAAAAACTCTTTTAAGTTTAAAAAACTAGTTTATTTAAATTTCACTTTATTTATCAGTCTACAAAAGTTAATAAAACAAGCAGCTTTCTTATTGCTGACGGCAAACCTTTGGTCCACCTCTTATCCTATGCTTTTACAGTGGTCTGCAGATTTGGTTCACGGATTACAGACATTTTATTACTTCAAAAACAAATTACACCTAACCCTTTTAATGGCTGAGGTGGTGGGTTCCAAACATTTCATAAGTAAACATTTTAGTAATGTACTTTTTAAGTTAAAAAAACGCGTATTGGCGACATACCTTGTAACGAGTATTCGACCTTATAAACATACTTTTACAACATTGATTATATGCAACCACAATTTTTTTAATGGCAAATTTATTTGTTATCCATAAAACTCGAACTCATGACTTTTGAATGTTTAAGAGCATTCCCAATGGGTTCTCTATCTTTATCTTTAAAATTTAACTAAAAAATATAATTTCTTTAATTTGTACATCATTTTCTAAAAACCTCCTCCCAACTCATTCTTCATTCACATCTCTATATTCTTTTTTAATTATTATTTATCTTCTTTCATTTATAATTTTAACTAGTAACTATTTTGTCTTTTTATCATTTTTAATATATTTTTATAGAATGGTAGTTGGAAATAGAGTGTTGTGGCAATGCCCTAAATTTGAAAGCTTCGTATACTATTTCATTAAAATTTAGAAATGAAGTTTGTGGATAGGAAATGGATTGGAGTGGTTATTTAGATGATTTTTTTAAAATTTTAGAAATGAAGATGTGTATAGAGAACCCATTGGAGCATTCCCAATGGGTTCTGATGCAGTTTCGACTAGCAATCAAATGGCTCAACAACACAATGATTTCATTAAAACGATTCAAACCGAATGATTCGATAACAAGCTTAAAAGCTTACAAATTTTTTAATCAAAATAATCAACTGAGTAAATAAAATGCCTAACAACCCTATTTATAAATAAAAATAAGCATTTAGGTTGGGCCGACTTAATGGACCGGATACTCTTGCATCATACTCCATCTCTTAAAAAAAACTCGTCCTCGAGTTTTGTCTCCAGCGTAAAGCCTACCGGATCAAAAGGAACATCAACCCGATTTGGAATTATTATTATGATCACAACTCTCCTAAAGAAATCCATCTTCACTGATCGCCTTGCCAACTCTAGACTTATACCACCCGGGTCAAATGGAGCATTGAACCGTCTCTTATTCACTTGTATCATTTTTTTGTAACAAATAGTTGGTTTACTATAATTAAGTCGGGCAGATGCAAAACGAATTTGGATACCCACCATATCATGTGCAAGTAAATAATAATCTTTTTGATTTACCTTCATATTTGGCAATGATGAAAACGTGCCAGTATTTTCGGTAATCATATCCACAATTTTAAAACCTTCCCAATTTCTTCAATTTGAAATTTTAAGTTTGAAGGAGATATCAAATATTGTGAAGAAAACTTCATAAATCCTCCTTGATTTTCGATTTCATGGTAGGACTTTCCATAAGTCGTTGGTCAATTCCAACTAACTCAATTCATTGTATTGGCATCCACAAGAACTGCATGGCCACCCACGTGCACCATATCATCACTGTTGACCACTGTTACATCATCTAAGACCACCAGATTACCACCAAGAACTTTTTGCAGAAACAAACATTCTTCTTCGTCGACGTTACTCCCGTCTTCATCGAACACGGGTTTGTCTTCCGACACACCTTCTGGATATATTGGTTCAAAGAAAAAAGGTGAGAAATAGTGAAGATACTCCTCTCCGTCGCCACCTTCGTCTTCATCAAACTTAGGCTCATCTTGCGACTCGCCGGTGAAGTCGGCTCATAGAACCGGGGTGGGTGATTGCTAGACGGATGCTGCTCTCCGTCGTCACCTTCGTCTCGGACGACGGTGCTCGACTCGGTTTCCGTTGTACGCATCTCCCCTTTCAACTCGAGATCTCGGATCCTCTGTCGGAGCCGCGTAATCTCCTGTTGTATTTTAAGATCGCGGACTCGTTTTCGGAGCCGTTTGATCATTTTAAGATCTCGTGGGTCGGAATAGACTCCGTCGCTGCCTCGGTCGGCGACTCTGCGAGTAGGGCGTCAATCGTCTCCACGAGCACGTGAATCACCAATGTTCTTGTCGATGCCTCGGTCGGCGACTCTTCGAACAAGTAAACATGCGCTTTCACGTAGAGCCATTTGAACAACCAAAGCTCTGATACCAACTAATGCAGGTTCGACTAGCAATTAAATGACTCAAGAACACAATGATTTCATTCAAACGATTCAAACCGAATGATTCGGTTAACAAGCTTAAAAGCTTACAAATTCTTTATTCAAAATAATCAACCGAGTAAATAAAATGCCTAACAACCCTATTTATAAATTAAAATAAGCATTTGGGCTGGGCCGACTTAATGGACCGAATGCTCTTGCATCTGGTTCTCTATCTTTATCTTTTAAATTTAACTAAAAAACGCAATTTCTATACTTTATACATAATTTTTTAAAAACCCCCTAACTCATTCTTCATTCTCATCTCTATATTTTTTTTTATTATTATTTCTCTTTCTTCCATGTATAATTTTAGCTGTTAACTATTTTGTCTTATTATTATTTTCAATATAAATTGATTTCTAAAATATATTTATAAAATGGTAGTTGGAAATGGAGTGTTATGACAACACACTCTAAATTTGAAGATTTCCTATATCATTTCATTAAAATTTAGAAATAAAGTTTGTAAACAGAGAATATGTTAAAGAAATTATTTAGATTATTTTTCTAAATTTTAGAAATAAAAATAGGGGTATAGATTGAGAGTGCTCTTAAGAATGCTTCAAAGTCCAAAGGGACATTGAGTATTGACTCAAGCCACCAACCCAAGGACATACAACTGTATTCGAGCATTAGAACTTTTACGTGTAATTCATGGCCTCATGGGTGGGCCATGTGGCTGTTTGTTTGGGGCAATTTAATTTTAATTTCTATTTATTAATCACTAACGTTTCACCCCTAAACTTTGATCAAGTTATCAACTTTAAAATTCTTTTTCTTTGTATGATTTACTATCAACTTTAAACTTTAATAGATTTATTATATCCTTAACTTTAATAATTATTTTTCTTTAATGCATTTTAGAAAGGTTACTCGTATTGGCAAGCTCTACATCCTCATACTAAGTATTAACAATGTTATTTATTAAAGATTCCGAAACTCCACTATTAGAAAACATATTTGCAGTGCGTGACCAAACGTATTGTTAGCAAACATCCGATTTATAGTAATAAGTAATACTATCTATAACTAAAATAATAATACGACGCATTGCGTGAATTAAAGGTTTATGCTAAAAGAAAATAAGAATTAAATATTCATTCCATATTCTCATTGATATTAGTTGAGCATATATGATGACGCCTTCTTTTGGTATTGCTTTATTCATGTATTGTTTGACTCAAATTTGCAAGAAACCACCACGACTTTGCTTGCTAAAAGCAAGTTCAAAATTTTCACCTTGATTGATTCCATAATTCATTCAGAGGTTTACAATTGGTGAGCCAAACACACGTTAGAGTTGAGTGATTCATATATTGCCTTTTAATTGAATCATCAAGAGACAACCAAATAACTCATAAGTTATATAAATATTGCCTAATAAATATTAATATAATTAATTTAATATGTAACTGCAAGTCTGCAACCGCCTTGTATAATTAATTTAAGAATTCAAATTCTAATATCATTTTATTCATATTAGCATAACCGAATAATCAAATCGTAACCAAAATGACTATACCGATTAAGAACCAATGTTCGGATATGATTGCTTTTTATCTACGTCTTATGATTCGGTTATTGTTAGTTGTTTTTAAATAACCGACGAATGGTTTGGATATGTTTTTTATCTAAGTTTTAGGTTTTATTAATTTAAATTCATTATTATCCAAAGTCGACAATAACAATGGTTAACCAAATTACCAAATCACCTTGTTTAGATTTAATTAACTGAACCGTTTAAAACCAAAACGGCGTCCATGAAAATCTAAAAACCGAATATTGGTTGTCAATTCGTTTTTAACCGATAAACAAAATAAACCGTCCCTCGCCATGTGCTCACAAATTTAAGAGCAAAAAAGGTAGAAAGTATCTTTAAACTCGAGATAAATAACTTGGAAGTTTCACAGAAATTATACACAACTAATAATAGAAGAAAGAAAGAAAGAAAAGTGCTTGATAATTGTTATAACGTAAATGAGAACGAAACTACATCACTCATTTACGTGGTACATTAAAACAAATCAAACATGATAGTCAAAATATTCTTTGTGGAAACTAGACTTAAAATTCATTGTAATTAATTAGTGGATTTGTCAGGTTGCATATTTTTATAAGAATAAATTGGTAAAATCATTCATGAGTTTTTGATTTGCCAATTTTATCCCAAAAAATTAAATAAAATTATTTGTACGAAGTTTTTCAAATCTTGACATTTCCATCCAATTCGATATCTTTAACGTTAAGTCAAGGGAATTTTGTCTTTTAATATGTTTCCAGCTTATTTGCAAACACCATCAAATAAGTGGAGTTAGCGAATCAGATGCAAATGACAATATTTAAAAAGTCTCAATGATCCATATAAAAAATTCTCTGACAAATCTCATTTGTCGGAACGAAATGGTCAAGAAAAGAAGAACGTTTTTGAATGAAACTAACAAATATATGATGACCAAACCTCGTATATTACTCAAACTCATATAGTTACTCCTCTATGCTAACTCGTTTATTTTTATGTAAATAAAATAAAGATAAATTAGATCTTTTTAACAATAAATGTTGTCTACAATACTTTGCTGTCACTTCTTGCAAGTGGGAGGTCCACTTAATTGAACATTCAACTATTCAAGGGCCAAACACCATACTATTATTTGACCATTAGATTTTAGTGGTTCCTTCAAAGTAATTTCTAGGCAGCCACATCTTTTCCAAAGCTTGGTCTTCCTATTTTCATTTAGCATACTTTATGTTATAATTTAAAAACTTATTACTTTATAATGAAACATATAACATTCTAAAAACATATGTTCAATACGTATTCAATATTATGTTAAGAACTATAAGAACAATATAAGACACCTGTTTGAGTTAAATGACAAAATATAGCGACAAAGAGAGTTTGAGAGGATTATATGACTATATAATCATGTTACGTATCATGCTAAAGGAGTAGATATAATTGTTGGAGTGGTCTTTAAATGTCTCTAGTCTACTGTTATGTTTTTGAATGTTTATAATATACCCCTATTGAAATAAAAAAATAATAATAACAAATAAAATTGTTAAAAGGATACCCTTATTATATCACCAATCTATATGGGAGATATGAGGGATGATCCTGGCTTGCCAGGGTTCGAGTCCTGATCTCACCCGGTTTTACCGGCTCCTCGCTGTCGCGCCATTTGGCGGGCGTGGGGGTCGGGTTTTATCTGGGAATCCCTCAATAGGTGGACCGCTAGAGGCTCCGTCCGTCCGGACTAGTAACCGGCTCAGGCTATCTTTAGCCAATGGAGACCGCATACTGAGTACCCGTCGTTACTTAGTTAATCGTTCTAAAAAAATTACACAAAGAAAAGGTCAAAGAAACATGCTGACGTGTCATAGAACATTATATGAAAGGAAATAATTGTCTTTTTGGTTCACACACTAACAACCATAGTATTCAACAAAACGGTTGATTACCTAACACATATTTTAGTAAGCCTTTTGTGAAAACAAATACTAAATGTACCATGTACACATACACGGACACGACAACTTGTGGCCAGATCTATGGTTATTGAATCTCTCGTTTAGACTATGTGTAATATCATCATCATCATCATCGTACTCAGTATATCTCACCAATAGCAAAGCTATGGTAAGGTCTGAGGAGGGTAAGATGTAGACAGCTTTACCTCTACCCCATGGGGATAGAGAGGCTGCTTCCGGTGAGACCCCCGGCTCGATAGTAGTTTTGCATCAAGCCTTGGACATATTATATAAGGCACATAGCACTCAATCATCGGGACGCCGGCTGATTGGTGCATTTACCCTTGTCTTTCGGCTATCAACGCCACCACATGATGCATGATTAACCTTCCATCACTTTTAACGTTATTTTCACAAAATTAGTAAAATAACGTCAAAATTAGTGCAATTTTACTTTTGCCCACCCGAGGGTTCACACATATATACATTATATGCGCGCACCGCAAGCAGGACACTTAGACTATGTGTAATAGTTTAACTAAAAAATGAAAAAAAAAAGTGTTAAATAAACAAGGGGCTCTAATTCATTTTTTTTTTTACTTTTCTGTGTAATAATTAACATTTTTTTCACGTTTCGCAACTTGCAGTGGCAACAATGCCACTTTCAAATGCTCATAACACTTGTCATATCTTATTACCCATTTTCGAATAACCTTAGTGTAATGATTTATATGTTAAATTAAATAAACAAAAAAGAAAAAAGAAATGTGTGCATGTGATCGCGCCATAAAGTGGTTCATGTCCTCGTCGCCCAAAAGAGTAATCGTGTTTAACGCTCCTACATGGTGATGTGAGAGAGGCGTTACTCCATCTCACATAGCCTTAGATGATGATATGAACTAGTTGCGAAATTTAATTAAATATGATAAATTTAGTTATTTCTATATAAGGTTGATTGTAATTATGTAAAACTTAATATTTTTATGTAATAATTATAAATTTGATACTGCTTAATCTATTAGATTTCCAAAACAATTTGATTTGATATCTTGTTGGAGGGTTTCACTAATAATTTTAAATTGAATCAGTATATATTATGGTTTCTTACAACCATGGTTTTGTTGTTTGATTTTCGTATTGATTAATTAGCAGTAGTGTAAATAATGATCAATTACCTTATTTTGTGCTCACTAATACTAGATGGAACTCAGGATTTTTTTTGTTTCATTTGTATAATCGCAAGTACACATTGTGGCTAGCTTTTCATTATGGATCAAGATTCAGGGATTAGTGAGGATAATAAGTTTTGATTAAAATATTTAACTGGTTATTATAATTGTAGTGTCGTAGGTTAAAGTGTATACTGAATATAAAACATATCAGGCGGTCGTTTAATTGAACGTGTAAAGAAACTACCGTTCATTTAAGCAACAAAAATATATAAGGTGTTTTCTTCTTGATATAAAAAGGTCTGATAACTTTAACTAGTTGAAATGAACACACTATTGGATCAGTTTATGACAACCAAAAAATGTTTATTAAAAACTTTCCATATTACATGATAGACATAGAGAGTTCCATACCAGAAGTTATAAAATTTTCAACTTCACAATCAGTTTTAACCATATTTTCAGATAGCGTGCGTGTGTGAGTTTCTTTTATTCAGTGATCGTTGGAATTGTATATAAAAATTCCGGATCCGATCCAAATTAGTCTTTTAATTAATAGTTTTTTTCACTAAAAAATGTTTTCTCGATATAGTAGACAATAACTTCTCTGGTGTCCTGCAATAGGCTACGGTGGGTCAAGTCTAGATCGTCTTTGGTTTGGTAGAACCAGAGGACGATAGATGCGACTTTCTCCAGTTGTAACCTCTGTTGTGGCCCTTGTAGTCTGATGGACAGAGATGAGCCAAACGAGTCGGTTGGGTAATGTACTAATGCCTTTCCCATATTGTTTGTCTCATATAGTAATTGTTCCATTTCTTATGTGCTTATTCAAGTTGTAAGAGGATGTTATGATTGAAGGCAATATCGTTTATTGGCAGGGTAGAATTGGAGGACGGCAAGTGAGGTTATAATAACCCGAACTTTGATATTGGATAATAAATATATATATATATATGATAATAATAATAATAATAATAATAATAATAATAATAAATAATAATACTAAGACATTACCATCCAGCCGAACATATACAGGAAGAAAGAAATTGATCATCATCATCACAACCTCATTAATAATAATAATAATAATAATAATAATAATAATGGATGGGTTCAAACTCAAGACTAACCACATGTGCATTATTTTAAATTTCCATTTATCATCAAGTTGGCTTCTTCAAATTCAAACTTTCGGATATATCTGAGATGATCGATTCGTTTCTTCTTAAGCACCCTCACTCTATCAAATCACATCCTCCCGTTTTTAACTACCACCCATGTAAATAGCTAGAAACGACACCGGAGCCGCCACCCCTCGGACACAGATTTGCTTTCCAGGTCTGTTCGATTCATGAACCAAGTACTTAAGTTCGGTTTGTTCCCTCAAATTCATCTTCCATGAAATTTAATTCGGATGTATGTTGATTCGTTTTGGTGATCACCGAAGCCTGTGGCGTTCCCGGGTTACCACGCTGTTGCCTCCTTGATTTGCTCATGTTTGACTACATATGGAGGTGATTGAATCTGGTCTTTTATTTATAGTTTTGGATTATAAGTTCTAGGATATTGATCGATTCCGGCGACAAAGTTATCATTTAATCTAAAATTGAGATGTGAAGAACATGCTAATAATTTCAATACATCAAGAATTATGTTTGTTTTCTGTTTGTTAGTTTGTCTTGAGACTTGTGATCGACACAATACGTAGGTTAACTACTATATCCATGAACTACTACTACTTTCTTGTTTACACCATGAAATCATACCCCAAGAACACTTTTAACATAAAAATAATACTAAGTTTTGATTATGAAGGATATTAATATCTAAGTTGGCTGATAAGTCAGTACGTATATTGATTGTAGTTTTCATAACTTATAATATAATATGCTTTGTTATTGAAGAGTGAAACTATTTTATTAAGTATTCATTCAAGAGACTATTCAACAGGAGAAAAAGAAAACTTGGTATGATTTATGGAGAGCCATAACTTGTTGTATCGTATAAAAATATTAAAAGCTTTTGTCGCCGGAAAAGCAATAAGTAAACACATTAAAGTTCTATAAATCTAATTCGAACCATAAATAAAAATGTAGATTTTCAGTTTGGTTGAAGACAATTTGATTTATTTGCTATGTGTAAGGTACGGTTTCTGGTTTCTTTCACTCATAGTATTAATTATGTTCCGTTACTTCGTAGTACGGTTTCTGGTTTCTGTCACTCATAGTATAAATTATATTCCGTTACTTCATTACGGTTTCTGTTTTCGGTTACTTATAGTATTGAATCTATTCCGTTACTTTGTAGTACGGATTCTGTTTCTTGTTACTTCGTAGTACGGATTCTGTTTTTCTTCACTCATAGTATTGGTTCTAGTCCATTTTATATTCGATGTCCGTCACTTCGTAGTGCGGATTTTTGTTATCTAGTTCGGTTTATTCGTATGATATGGTTATATTAATTTTATAGCATGCAGTAGGCTATATATATTTTGAATTCATTATTGCATGTTCCTGTTTAAATATCTTTTAGTTATACGACTTTAGTTCAGTACTCTGTTACCCGAGCATTTCTGACTTGTCGTTGGGGCGTCAACGACATGGAACTTATCGTGACAGTGCGTAATCAAAGTTCACGGCGTCTCTGAAAGTACTCATGTAGTACCTTGGCCACTTAGAGGCGTATAGATCGATCTTAGCTCCGACTCCTGACTCCTGACTCCTGACTTCTGTTTGAGATGGAACAATGTGTGCACGCCACCCACACCGTCTCCTTGGTGCATGGACTAGCTAGCTGTGTACCCATCTGTTTAGGCTCTGGGTGCTTCCGTATTACACGACCTATTTATTTTAACATCATCGTCGTGTATTTTAGTAATTATATTTTGTTTCGCTATATTTCTGGTCCCTTTTTAAATGTGTATACGCATTTGGTTAAATTTGAGTATATTCAGATTACGTCCCGATCGTGTATCGGATTATGTTTCGCATCTAATTATAGTTCGGTCTAAAACGTGGTTTTATATCCGCAATAGTTTCAGTTTTATTTCAGTATGTGTTTTGTCTTATGTATGCCTTTACCTGTACTATTGTTCTCTCCGTTACTGGGCAATTTTTGGCTCAGCCGTATTTTCTTGTTTGTGTCTGTCTTATTTGCTAACAGGTAATTCGGGAAATCGGGGAGATCAGTGATGAGAGTAAAATGAAGCTCAAGAATAAGGACTTGATTTAATTTTCTTTTATTTAAGCATTTAATAAATTTGACTTAGAATTTCTTTCAGTGTTTTTAACTCTTTTGGTTGCCATGGGATTCTTTTCATTTCATTTAAATGGTTTTTGTTTGGTCTATGATATCTGTAATAGTGACACGTCAGCCTGCTCCGGGTTGGGGTGTTACAGTTATGGTATCAGAGCCAGGTTCTTTCTTGTAGAAAACTTACACGAAAATAATTAAAAATGTGAGTTAATGGGTAGACGTCGGGTTAGGATTTTCCTTTTCGTCTTTCGCTATTCCGTAAATCCTTATCGTTCAATTCATACGTTATCTTACTTTCAGATGCCTCCTAGAAGACGTGTTAACCGCCAAAACGGGAATGATGATGGAAACGACCCACCTCTTGCGACCCTTGTCGCTAACGCCGTCAATGCGGCTATTGCTGCGGCAGTCCCTAACATCATACAACAGTTGCAGCAGAACAATGCCGGTGGCAACAATGTCGGTGGTAACAACGCCGGTGGCAACAACGCCAGTGGAAACAATGCTGGAGGCAACAATCCTCCTGTTGGTATTCATGTCTGGCTTGAGCGTTTTCAAAAGCAAAAGCCAAAATCCTTTAGTACTTCTAGTTCTCCAGTAGAAGCTGAAAACTGGATCACGCACATCGAGAAACTGTTTGAAGTGTTGGGTGTTGAAGATGTGTTTAAGGTTCGATTAGTTACTTACAAGCTCGAAGATGACGCTCACAGATGGTGGAAGACACTGAAAGCTGCCCGTGGAGGAGACAATTATGCTGCCGCACTTCCTTTGAACGATTTTCGCACCTTGTTTTACTAGCAGTATTTTACTGATGCTGATCGTAGTGAATACATGAGAGAATATTCTTCGATTGTTCAAGGAGATGATGAGCCAATCGTAGAGTTTAAGAACCGTTTCGGCCGTCTGGTTAGCTTTCTGGGCCCGACCGTAGGTACTCAAGAGCAGCAAACCAATCATTTCAAGTGGGCCATATGCGATCATGATAGGAAGTTCATTCTTAATCTCCGATTTAATGACATAAATGAAATAGTGGATGCAGTTAAAACTTGGATAACGATAAGAAACATTCTCAAAGGATTTATGATAATAATCGTAAACGGGCAAGGGAAAGTAGTAGCGATCAGTCTCCTTCTAGTGACAACAACGATCAATCATTGGAACCTCGAGACCGTAAGAACCGATCTGATCAGAATTTCAATAATCAACCACGACATGGGAGGAACTGAAACCAAAATCGTGGAGCTGCACAAAATCAAACACAACAGAATCGTGATGTTATCCCTCCATGTGCTACGTATGGAAAAACTCATAGGGGTGTATGTCGCCGAGCCGAAGGCCTTTGTTACAGATGTGGAGAGGCTGGACACTTAGTTAGGGAGTGCCCTCAACGTGACCCTCGAGCTAATACCGGGGGATACGCTAGGCCTACTGCAGGAGGACGAGTTTTTGCACTTGCAGCTAATGCCCCTTGTACGAACCATTAGTTATTTTCAACGTGATATGTTTGGTCATTCGTTTTCAGTTTTAATATCATGAGTTGCGCGTTTAGTTTACCAAATAAGATAAGCTATTAGTCTCCATTTGATATCATAATTGCTATGAGTCATGTTGTTGGTGCATTTTGTGACCGTCGCTATGCAATTCTGACCAGCGGAACGCCACAGGCGAAGTTAGCACAACTTCGCCACAGGCGAAGTTAGCACAACTTCGCCGTAGGCGAAGTTGTAACAACTTCTGCCATAGGCGAAGTTAGAACAACTTCGCCATAGGCGAAGTTTTAACAACTTCGCATACT